>NC_059357.1:8488580-8788580 GCF_019703515.2 Myxocyprinus asiaticus | reverse complement strand
CCCAAACTTACACCACTGGTGGAGCCAATGTTGCTATGTCAGGCTGGTCAGGATGCTCAAACAAACAGCAATGTTTTGATAGCGCCACAGAGCCGAAGTGTTTACATTTTGGGGCGATATCAGGAGAAAGGAGATGGAATTTTAACACTGAAAAATTCAACGTAGTCTCATGACAACTTGTAATAATTTGTAATAGACTGTGAAAACATAAGATATTGTACAACTTGGGTCATCCGAAAAGAACTTTTAGACCAAATGATCCACAAACATAATTTAAAATTGATACAATACACACATCAACTTTTGGCTAGCCTACTATACAACACTTTTTTAAAGAAAGTAAAAATGTCTGTTAATAAATTTGGTTACTCATTCCATATATTCATGCAATACAAATGACTGATGTATGTCAAAATCCTGTAATAAGCTTCCTTTGTCTTGTTCCAAACCCCAGTGTATTCTTTCTTCTGTAGTACATAACAGGGATTTACCTATTAAAAATCGTGGTTAGGATTAGGGTTTGTGTTAGGGGTCAAACTTAGGAAAAACCATAATAACATCATTTGTTAGCTTGTTTCTATGGGAGTGAAAGTTGTACGTTTTTGTATTAGCCAACTTGTAGGATTTCTTACGATTTTAACATCTTGTATTATTACGACTTGTAATGAGACCAGGTTGAAAAAATTACCTGCTTCGCCTCTAAAGGAATATACTGTGTTCAATACAAGTTAAGTTCAGTCAACAGCATTTGTGGCATAATGTTGATTAGCACCAAACTTAATTTTGACTTATTACAGTTACAATGAGGTACTATGGAAGTGAATGGGGCCAATTTTTGTAGGTTTTAAAGGCAGAAATGTGAAGCTTATAATTTTATAAAAGCACATTAATTCTTCTGTTAAAACTCGTGTATTGTTTGAGCAGTAAATTTGTTTACATTTTTGTTTTTACCATCATTTTAGGGTTTTAAGGTTTACTGCATTACATAATCTTGGCAACAAAGTTGTAAAATTGGCTATAACTTTGCACATAATAGGCTAGTAAGCGATCTGATCACACTAAAATCATGTTAACACTCATATTGTTTACATCTTTTGGCTATACAGTGATTATTTTAACGTTTACGGATTTGCCCCATTCACTTTTATTGTAAGTGCCTCACTGTAATCCAGATTTTTGCTTTTTTTTTTTTTTTTTTTTTTTTTTAGAAAAAAAATAATTTTTGTGGTAATCAATATTATGCCACAAATGCTGTCGATTGAGCTTAACTTGTATTGAACCCATGATATTCATTTAAAGAAGCTTGGATTAGCAGAAAATGTGGATGCCATAAATTGTCTTACCATTTGAGTTTTCTGATGCAGTTAAACTGGTTTTCTTCAAGTATGGCATATTTTCATACAATTCTTCCTGTGTTACGACTGTGAAAAAAAGTATGAGATACTGTTTACTTGACACATGATTTTATATTGTGCAACCATATTTTTCTTGAAAACACACAGCAAGTTTTCTAAATGCAACTGGAATGTTGCCTAGAATTTTTACTACAATAGTTTGGCTACTTGAGTTGAGCCAACAAGATGTTGGAAAAGCCAAACTAGGTGACACAAACCTGGTTTTGTTCATTGTTACAGACAAATGAACAGTTTTATTTATATAACTCCTCTGTGACTCACAGCTTGCTGATGAGTCCAATGCAGAGTCTTCATCAGAGTCATCCAACTCATCTTCAGACTCATATATCCCTTCTGCCTTCTTACTGTCCAGCTTGTCTTCAAGAGACATTGTTCTCATATAAAAAAAGAGAAGAATTGCAAGTATCATACTTTGTGTCTAAAGTCCATAGAGGTTCCAATAAAATAAATGTCGTTTGCTCTGGAGCCCGGCAGCCCTGTTTACTGTTTTTGATGATGACAAGGAGCTGTGTATGAATTTAAATTAAATATCTTTAAAGCACCATGCCTTAGTCTTTTGCCATTATCTTCCTTCCCTGCAGTCTCTGATCTGTAACTCTTTTCTGAAATGTTTCGTTCCTTGCATCCCCAATGCATTATATAACATCAAAGAGTTAAGAATAAAGTGACTTACCGCTTAAGAGGAAGTCAGTTGTTTTGGATGTGTTCATTTAAATTCTGTATGCACAGTTCTACACCTCCACGCTTGCATGTGAAAAGTCTACAGCAAATATTCTGGTGTCATCTATGCCAGAGGGAGAATTCCCATATATGCAGTAAAGGTAGCTGTGTCATGTTAACTAAACATCTCAAACAGGTAACAGCTAGAGATTAAGTGGGCTGGACGTGTTGAAGGATGCAAACACTTCATTTTACACTGGTTTTTTTTAGACTCATAAGGACTCGTTTATCATGTTAGTCAGGTATACAGACTTGCTGTGTTTGGCATGCACTTTTGCGTTTCATTGAAAAATGACCCTCCAGTCTGCAGGTTAGTTTTCAAATTGAGTAATAGAGTAGATTAAATGACAACTTTTGAAAACACACACTGGAAGAAAAATGCATGCGGAGGAAATAATGTGAGACAGTCAGCTATTTTTTTTTTCTTTATTTGTCTCCCCCCAATCATGCTAGTTCTTTTAAAGTGAACTTTTTGATTGTTTTGATTGTTTTTATTCTTGTGGTATATGCCTGGTATAGAAAGCATAATGTCAACTGCTATGAGTAAGCAGAATTTCATAAAACATATGGGTCATTCCTGGGAGTCTGTAATATTTCAGTCCCCCAGAATTTTTAAAGTGGTGGTTCACTAAAATGAAAGGTTGAAAGCTTTTTACAAGATGTTGATATGTCCATTATAAATAATTAAAATACATTATTGTATTAAAATAATCTTTACCTTTAAAGAATGTCTTTTTTTGTGTGTGTATCTTATAGCAAGCATTTTGTCATGTCCCTGAGGCACATCACTGAACTTGTACAATGGCGGCCAAAAGTTTAGAATAATGTACAGATTTTGTTGTTTCGGAAGAAAATTGGTACTTTAATTCACCAAAGTGGCATCAACTGATCATAAAGTATAGTCGGGACATTACTGATGTAAAAAAAACAGCACCATCACTATTTGAAAAAAGTCATTTTTTATCAAATCTAGACAGGCCCCATTTCCAGCAGCCATCACTCCAACACCTTATCCTTGAGTAATCATGCTAAATTGCTAATGTGGTACTAGAAAATCACTTGCCATTATATCAAACACTGCTGAAAGCTATTTGGTTTGTTAAATGAAGCTTAACATTGTCTTTGTGTTTGTTTTTCAGTTGCCAAGTATGCAATAGACTGGCATGTCTTAAGGTCAATATTAGGTCAAAATGGCAAAAAAGAAAGAGCTTTCTCTAGAAACTCATCAGTCAATCATTGTTTTGAGGAATGAAGGCTATAGAATGCTTGAAATTGCCAAAAAAGGTGTACACTACAGTCTTCAAAGACAAAGGACAACTGGCTCTAACAAGGACAGAAAGAGATGTGGAAGACCAGATGTACAACTAAACAAGAGGACAAGTACATCAGAGTCTCTAGTTTGAGAAATGGACGCCTCACATGTCCTCAGCTGACAGCTTCATTGAATTCTACCCGCTCAACACCAGTTTCATGTACAACAGTAAAGAGAAGACTCAGGGGTGCAGGCCTTATGGGAAGAATTGCAAAGAAAAAGCCACTTTTGAAACAGAAAAACAAAAAGAAAAGGTTAGAGTGGGCAAAGAAACACAGACATTGAACAACAGATAATTGGAAAAGAGTGTTATGGATCTTAACCACATTGAGCTTTTGTGGGATCAGCTAGACTGTAAGGTGTGTGAGAAGTGCCCGACAAGACAGCCACATCTATGGCAAGTGCTACAGGAAGCGTGGGGTGAAATGTCACCTGAGTATCTGGACAAACTGACAGCTGGAATGCCAAGGATCTGCAAAGCGTGATCAGTTGAATGCAACTTTGGTGAATAAAAGTACCAATTTCTTTCCATAAGAGAAAAATCTGTACATTACTCCAAATTTTTATCCACCAGTGTACCTTGAATGGTTTATAAAATGTGCACTGTCATAATTATTGTCATTAATGTAAACATTTATTTGTGTTCCTTTCCTGAGAAAGATATTTTACCAAAAAATATAAAAAACAGGCTTTAAAGTTTTGTCCCTCAGTTAATCTCAACCCCATTACACCAACCACAAAGATTTTGGTTCCACCCATATGTGACATTATTAACTCAGAAGTGACATCATTCAGCAGTTGAAGAAACTGCGTGGTGCAGAAACAGGTAAAAAATATCATAAAATATCATAATTTGTATTCATATTTTGAAGTGTATTATAGTATGATGGGTCTCGTCAAGCTCAACAACTCAACCCTGTGATATGAAATTAAGATATTAAATCAGTACTTTTCAAAATTATATTTTAATCCATAAATATATAGAGAATTTATTAATTTCATGCATGCTATGTGGTCTTCTGTCCTCCAGCATGAGGAACAGTGGCCATTTTGAGCAAATAAACACAACTCCGTCACACACAACCGTCACAATTCTTTACTATCAACCTGTGACGAGGTTGTGTTATTCACTACTTTTATGAATACTGTAACAAAAATATGTAATAGTCAATATATTATACATTACAAATACTATATATTTACTTCAATGAAACTTCAGTTCAAAAATATGTGGGTGCAAGTCGCCTAGTGGTTGGTGAGTTGTGATGGAGTTGAGACGAGAGTGATAATATTTGATCATTTAAATGGGAACACAATTAAAAATCTATTTATTCTATGTTAAGGGCTAGCACAAAAAAGTTGGGGTTGAAGTTAAAAATCTGAATTTAATATTTTTTTTAACAAAAATAATGAGACCACAGAGACAATTTGACAATCTGTAGCTTCATCACATAAAAATAAGAAAACTGTCATACATGTTATATTTGTAGTCATTAGATTAGTACGAGGGACACATGCACATTAGGTTGATGTTTATTTTACAAGTATTGTGTAGAATCATTTTCAAACCACTTCCATTATGTCCGTGACTGGGTTGAGAACAAATGGTGTCCAAATAAAAAAAAAGAAAAAGGAAATAATAAAAGGGCTTCGATGCCTGAGGTGTGGAAATATGATTTGTTGGAGGCAGTGTTGGGTGTAATGTATTACAAAGTAATTAAATTACATTTTTATTGAAAAAACAAAGTAAGGGATTACTCTTAATTTTTCAGTAATTTAATTACAGTTACTTCTGATGTAACTGTGTTAAATACTGTATAGACTATAGAATAATTCTGAATCTAAAATCGATCTTGAACGTCTAATGTTAAAATTTATGTTTTCTAATAAATTGCAGCCCCCTTAAATTCTTTGGCCAGTTCATTAATAATTTATTTGATTTTATATTATTTATTTGAAAGAATTAAAAGAACAATTTCATGTCTGTCCTTGTATTTTTCATCTGGTCGAGGTTGATAAGGGTTTTAGAAAGTAATTAGTAATAAGTAATGCAATTACTTTTCAGACAGAGTAATTAGTACAGTAATCTAATTACACTGTAGAAGATGTAATTGGTAGTTAGTAATTATTATTATTATTATTTTAGTAACTTACCCAACACTGGTTGGAGGTTCAATATGTGCCTAATGTTGTTAGGGTATCTGCAGGTTTGAAGGAATGTAATTTAAGACTTTTTAAGACTTTTTAAGGCCAACTTTAAGAAAAATTTAAGACCACTTTCGCAATTAAAAAAAAACATTAATTCATTAGCTGGTAAATACAAAACCACTGAGGCTACTTGAATGTATCTGGACATGTTTTTGTTTTATATATATATACAGGTGCATCTCAATAAATTAGAATATCGTGGAAAAGTTCATTTATTTCAGTAATTCAACTCAAATTGTGAAACTCGTGTATTAAATAAATTCAGTGCACACAGACTGAAGTAGTTTAAGTCTTTGGTTCTTTTAATTGTGATGATTTTGGCTCACATTTCACAAAAACCCACCAATTCACTATCTCATAAAATTAGAATACATCATAAGACCAATAAAAAAAACATTTTTAGTGAATTGTTGGCCTTCTGGAAAGTATGTTCATTTACTGTATATGTACTCAATACTTGGTAGGGGCTCCTTTTGCTTTAATTACTGCCTCAATTTGGCGTGGCATGGAGGTGATCAGTTTGTGGCACTGCTGAGGTGGTATGGAAGCCCAGGTTTCTTTGACAGTGGCCTTCAGCTCATCTGCATTTTTTGGTCTCTTGTTTCTCATTTTCCTCTTGACAATACCCCATAGATTCTCTATGGGGTTCAGGTCTGGTGAGTTTGCTGGCCAGTCAAGCACACCAACACCATGGTCATTTAACCAACTTTTGGTGCTTTTGGCAGTGTGGGCAGGTGCCAAATCCTGCTGGAAAATGAAATCAGCATCTTTAAAAAGCTGGTCAGCAGAAGGAAGCATGAAGTGCTCCAAAATTTCTTGGTAAACGGGTGCAGTGACTTTGGTTTTCAAAAAACACAATGGACCAACACCAGCAGATGACATTGCACCCCAGATCATCACAGACTGTGGAAACTTAACACTGGACTTCAAGCAACTTGGGCTATGAGCTTCTCCACCCTTCCTCCAGACTCTAGGACCTTGGTTTCCAAATGAAATACAAAACTTGCTCTCATCTGAAAAGAGGACTTTGGACCACTGGGCAGCAGTCCAGTTCTTCTTCTCCTTAGCCCAGGTAAGATGCCTCTGACGTTGTCTGTGGTTCAGGAGTGGCTTAACAAGAGGAATACGACAACTGTAGCCAAATTCCTTGACACGTCTGTGTGTGGTGGCTCTTGATGCCTTGACCCCAGCCTCAGTCCATTCCTTGTGAAGTTCACCCAAATTCTTGAATCGATTTTGCTTGACAATCCTCATAAGGCTGCGGTTCTCTCGGTTGGTTGTGCATCTTTTTCTTCAACACTTTTTCCTTCCACTCAACTTTCTGTTAACATGCTTGGATACAGCACTCTGTGAACAGCCAGCTTCTTTGGCAATGAATGTTTGTGGCTTACCCTCCTTGTGAAGGGTGTCAATGATTGTCTTCTGGACAACTGTCAGATCAGCAGTCTTCCCCATGATTGTGTAGCCTAGTGAACCAAACTGAGAGACCATTCTGAAGGCTCAGGAAACCTTTGCAGGTGTTTTGAGTTGATTAGCTGAATGGCATGTCACCATATTCTAATTTATTGAGATAGTGAATTGGTGGGTTTTTGTTAAATGTGAGCCAAAATCATCACAATTAAAAGAACCAAAGACTTAAACTACTTCAGTCTGTGTGCATTGAATTTATTTAATACACGAGTTTCACAATTTGAGTTGAATTACTGAAATAAATGAACTTTTCCACGACATTCTAATTTATTGAGATGCACCTGTATATATATATATATATATATATATATATATATATATATATATATATATATATTATTGTGCATTTATGTGTTAATAAGTTAATACAACATTAAAACTCTAAATGAAATCATTAAGAATGCATGTAGCCTATACTGTGACCCTTCTCTTTAGTCACTTGCTTTCCAGCAAGACGTGACGCAATAGACCGTTGCTTTGGCAATGACATGGCTTTTGTCAAACATGGAAGTGGTGGCAAAAACCATGCGTAAAAAATAAACTTTTATTGGATTACATTGTTGAAAAATGATTCCAAGTGCTCTTGTTGACTGCTGTGGCTTCAAGATCATCAACAGAGCTGACTGGACTGAGGAGATCATTTCAACTCACAACTTTGCAGCAAAAATGTATAGCGAACATGATACATGTTTGTTATTAACTCATATCATTATAGTAATTGTATCGCTAAGAACATGTTTGTATTTATGATGGTTTAGTGTCATATTTTCATTTAATCCTCTAATCTGTCAAATCTAACACAACAGTCAGCGGGCTTTCTTCCACAACTTACTGCGCATGCGCTGACATTTTTGTAAACAAGAGGATTGGTCTATAGAACTTATTCACAGATGCGCCATGTTTGATTTTTAATGGGAATGGAAACAAGGCTGTGAGGGATAGACTTACCATCTCTTGCATGGCATGCATGGTATAAATCTGTAAAAAGCTCCAATATCCCCTCTGGTTTTCTTGAACTCATGTTGTCGGGAGTTTTTTTGTCTACTGAGTGTCCTTGAAAATATATTTTCCCAATGTTTTGTCTGAGGAATGATCCAAAAACACTTAAAACTGCAGTGCAGCCCATTGAAGAGACTGTACATCTATCCCTCACGGCCAAAAATTAATATGGCACTGCTGTGAATAAGGTCTAGCATGTGCTGAATAACATTTATATTTTTTTAATATATTATTTAACAAATACTTTAACAGGTAGTTAAAGTGTAGTTCATTAAAAAAAGTAATTTCTGTCATCACTGCTCACCCTTAAGTCTGAATGAACGTTTCTCTGCCATGGAACAAAAAAGGAGATGTTAAGCAAAACGTATAGTCTCAGTCACCATTCACTGTCACTGCATCTTGTTTTTCATTCAATGTAAGTGAATGGTGACTGAAACTCCCTAATATCTCCTTTTGATATCCACTGAAATAAGAAAGTCATACAGGTTTGCAACAGCATGAAGGTAAAGTAAGTGTTGACAATTTTCATTTTTGAGTGAAATATCTCAAATCATTGGTCTGAATAACTCGCAGCATCATGCAGCTTGCTCTGTCTTGTCTGTCCGTGCGCTGTCAGTGTCCTCTTTGCTCCGCGACGTTATCACTGAGTGAGAAAAGGGACGTGTGGCGTGAGAACAGTGTCAATTATTTTGGCATCCCTAGATCTAGAGAGATGGAGATGAGAGATATAACAGGTGTAACTCTGCAGCTGAGTAGTTCTGTTAGCTTTACAATTCTTGTCAAAGGTATAGTGTAAAATAAGGAAGTGCTAAGATTTGAAAGGCGTCAAAAGACGCTCCAACCTCGCGTGCTTGCAAATTGAAATGTTGACGGCTTTGTCGACTATATACAGAAGCGACAGTGTTAGCGCATCACTCGCTTACAGAGACGCAAAACAACGCCATTTGCATTTCTGATTAACGGGTTTATGAAGGTTTATACATGTGTAACATCGTAAGTTCAATAAAAATGCGCTTCCCTGCGCGCGCTCACACTAAACTCAAGCGTCAACTGACTAAATGACGGATGCACGAGAGAGAGAGAGAGAGAGAGAGAGAGAGAGAGAGAGAGAGAGAGAGAGAGAGAGAGAGAGAGAGAGAGAGAGAGAGAGAGAGAGAGATTCTGCTGTTTTAAGCGTCTCCTCTATTCACGCCGCACAATTTAAGACCTCAGCAAACGAAATTTAAGACTTCTTGTAATTTATTTAAGATATTTAAGACTTTTTATGGCCTTAAATTGTAAAAAGTAAATTTAAGACTTTTTAAGGACCGCGGAAACCCTGGTTGTTGAGTACTTAATTAATCAAATGTAGTTTTCTTTTTTTTTTTTATATATAAATTCCAAGTTAAAATACTGAAATGATGAGTGTTAGTTGAGTGTGTCCATTAATTTCTTGCAGTGAAATCATCTTCCAAATCTCATTTAATCAATATTTTAGTCATGTGTCATATTTCCCTAAAAAGGGAGTTTATTCAGCATAATTTAACAAAATTTTTTCATTTACAGTTCCCTTTTTGCTGTGGGAGAAGTAGTGTGTGTTTCTGATTGGCTACAGAAAGCAAAGGAAAGTTCAACTTTTGTCCAATCAAGGTCAAGGAAATTCCTACAAGCTTTGTCATTGGGTGAAATGGACCCGGAAGTGGATACGCCTGACATTGACGGAAAATTTCTCTAGTAACCACAAACAGCGGATTTATGAACATTATCTTGCCTTTCATTCAAATAAATAAATGCAATACTTTGCAACGGTATCTTCCGATTACCGAGAATGGGATCTAAAGATGTTAAACTCTGGGACGTTTTTTCATACGAGAGTCTCGTGCATGCAGTCGCCGGTGCAATGGTAATAAACAGACTACTATTAGTGCATCTTTTCCTGTTTACCTGTTTTATGTTTTAGTGTTATTACATGTTTTTTTTTATTATTATTATTATTATAAAAAAGACTATATATTGATAAAAATAACTATAAGGCAGCTCTTCATATATTCGACAGTTTTTATAATTTTTTGTTCCTTTGTACTTTAAAAGTCCACATTGTTGAGGGCAAAATCATGCAAGAAGTTCTCACTTGTGTCTAGTTGAAAGAATTTTGACATTAAAACCATAACACTAATTTTAAAATTACATCTTACGTCACGAAGTGTTAAGGCCAACTTATGGCTTTATTTTAGGTCACAAAAGTCTTACAAAATCAACCCAAAATGTTGAAATCATTGGACGTTCAAAGAAATTATAATACATTGACTCAAGGATCACAGCTGCACGAAAACATGCATGAGTGAACCTAACATTGACGTCACAGTGCTAAAATATGACTCCATGTGTTAATGAGGTAAACGTACTGTGCATTAAAATCTGTTTGATGTTGTTTGTTTGTTTGTTTGTAGGGCAGTGTGACGGCAATGACTGTTTTCTTTCCTCTTGACACAGCTCGACTCCGGCTGCAAGGTACAAAAGCCAATTCATTGGTGTATTGGTGTTGATTTAATATAATTAACTTTAATATAAATAGAGTTTAACATAATTTTGTTTTCAGTTGATGAAAAGAGGAAAGCCAAGTCCACTCCAGCCATTCTGGCTGAGATCTTAAAGGAGGAGGGTCTGTAAGTTATTAAACATGCACTGAAACCCTTTTAGAACACATTACTAAACAGCTGTGTGCCTTTGTATTTACATGTGTGTCACTGACTATAGCTGATTTTATTTCACTGTGTTTTAAGTGACTAACTCATTTTGTTTCACTCTCCAGGTTAGCTCCATATAGAGGCTGGTTTCCAGTGATCTGCAGTCTCTGCTGCTCGAACTTTGTTTACTTTTATTGTTTCCATAGTCTGAAGGCCACCTGGCTACAAGGTCAGAGGTCAACAACAGGACGAGACCTCATCATTGGCATTGCTGCAGGTTTACTCATTTAAAAAACATTTAAAGGGATAATTCACAGAGGGAGGTGAAAAACAGAGGGACTTAAAGGGATAGTTCACCCAAAAATGAAAATTCTCTCATCATTTACTCACCCTCATGCCATCCCAGATGTGTATGACTTTCTTTCTTCTACTGAACACAAACAGCTATTTTTAGATAAATATTTCAGCTCTGTAGGTCCATACAATGAAAGTGAATGGTGGCCAGAACTTTGAAGGTCCAAAAGGCACATAAAAGCAGCATAAAAATAATCCCTAAGACTCCAGTGGTTACATCCATGTATTCAGAAGTGATATGATAGTTGTGGGAGAGAAATATATCAATATTCATGTCCTTTTTTACCATAAATCTCCACTTTCACTTTCACATTTGTCATCTTTTGTTTTTGCCGATTCACATTCTTTGAGCATATCACCACCTACTGGGCAGTGAGGATACTTTATAGTAAAAAAAAGGATCTCAGTATTGATCTATTTCTCACCCACACATATCATATTGCTTCTTAAGTCATGGATTTTACCACTGGTGTGGATTACTTCTATGCTGCTTTTATGGGATTTTTGGAGCTTCAAATTCTGGCCACCATTCACTTACATTGTATGGACCTACAGAGCTGAGATATTCTTCTAAAAATGTTCATTTGTGTTCTGCAGAAGAAAGAAAGTCATACACATCTGGGATGCCATGAGAGTGAGTAAATGATGAGAGAATTGAACATGCACTATTCACAATGTTTACATGACATTTGTCTCATTTGTGGTGAATTTAGGTGTTGTGAATGTTCTTGTGACCACTCCGCTCTGGGTGGTCAATACCAGACTCAAACTGCAGGGAGCGAAATTCAGAAATGAGGACATACAGCCCACACACTACAAAGGAATTATGGGTAAAAGACATCAGGCATGACATATAAACAATTAAAATATGTGGTAGGTGATTCCTTTAGAGGTCATCTTTTTTCTGTTTCCTTCTGTCTAGATGCGTTTGCGCAGATCATACAGCAGGAAGGAGTGGGAGCGTTGTGGAATGGGACGTTTCCCTCTCTGCTACTGGTGATGAATCCAGCTGTGCAGTTCATGATCTATGAGGGTTTAAAGAGGCAGCTCATGAGAGGAGTGCATAGAGAGGTCAGGCCAGCACCCTTCACTCAAGGTTTTTTTTTTTTTTAATTGAATTACAAATATTTAACACATTAGATGTCCATGAGCTTTTGTTTTTATCAACATCCAAATTTTAGCTTAACATTTTGGGTAACACTTTACAATAAGGTTGTATTTGTTAACATAAACTAACAATGAACAATACTTTTACAGCATTGATTTATGTTGGTCAGTGTTACTGTAATTTCAACATATACTAATACATTATTAAAACTGAAAGTTGTACATGGTAACATTAGTAAATTATATATGAACTAACATGAAATAACAACTGTATTTCTATTAAGTAAAACTAACCAAGATCAATAAATGCTGCAATAAAATATTGGTCCTTGTTAGTTCATCATACAGAATGCATTTACTAATGTTAACAAATAGAACCTTATTGTAAAGTGTTACCAAATTTTGTATGAATTTATCAAAGTGATTATTTAAGTGCTGTGATGGTCACCATTTTTCCTTAACTAGTTTATTTTAAATGGTCCTTTTTCAGTAAATACTTAATGTAGTCTCTCATTTAAAGGGATAGTTCTCTCAAAAATGACAATTCTGTCATTATTCACTCAACCTCATGTTGTTCCAAATCCATATGACTTAGTGCCTTCTGAATTACACAAAAGGGAGTGTTAGGAAGAATGTTAGCCTTAGTCACTATTCACTTTCATTGTACTGAAAAGTCAAGCGATGAAAGTGAATGATGACTGAGGCTGTCATTCTGCCTGAAATCGTCTTTTATGTTCATGAATAAAAGAAGATCATAAGCGTTTGGAACGACATGAAGGTGAGTAATTGATGTCGGAATTTTCATTTTTGAGTGAACTGGCATTTTAAAACTGAAAACCTTAACATGCGAAGAATAAAGATGAATAGACAGCATATGATATAAAGATATGAGCCAAATCTTTGTTGCCTGGGAGATGGGAACAACAGCATGATCTTTAAGTTTGCACAGAGGATGATTTGAATGACAGAATGGATTCACTCATCCAGATCTTGAGTGAGTCAGTGCAGCATCTGTTGAGTAAGAGTAAATGAATCCACACATGACTGTAGAGATGTGCATTGTTACCATAGAAACATGGCTGGTAACATAGAAATAAGATTATGCAACTCCATGATAACCGTTGATGATGCTACTGTCCAATTAAGTATAATTTCTGCACATAAAATATCATGGTTTCTCACATGCAGGTACATATGCAAAAAGTGACATTTCGTCTGTCTTAACAGCATGAATGAGTTTGCAATGAGTGGTTGCTGTCATGTCAATTTACCCAAATGTCCAAATTATTGATGTCATTTTCTAAAGGTTGGTTATGTTTTCATGTTTTTGTTGTTTTTTTCTGATTGTTAAAAGCTCTCATCTCTGGAGGTGTTTTTTATTGGAGCCATTGCCAAGGCGATAGCTACCACGATAACCTACCCACTACAGACAGTTCAGTCTGTTCTACGGGTAAGATGCCCACTTTTTTTTTAGTATGTTTGTTGTATAACTTTGCACAAGCAGCTGCTATTCAGTATGTTAAACCACAGTTTCTTGAGGCAAGCATCATTATTACTATTGCTCATACTTAAAGGGATAGTTCACCAAAAATGAAAATTATGGCATCAATTACCCACCCTTATGTTGTTCCAAACCCATATGGCTTTCTTTCTTCCATGGAACATAAAAGTAGATGTTAGGCTGAATATTAGCCTCAATCACCATTCACTTTCTTTGTATCTTTTTCCATACAATTAAAGTGAGCTGCATACTCACACAAAAAATTGAGTTCATTATGTAATTTGAGTAATGTTATGATTGTCTGTTGTTTAGTTTGGACAACACGGGCAGCCCAGAGAACAGTCCAAACTACTGAACAGCCTGAGATCTGTTATGTGTCTGCTTATCAACAGAGTCAGGTATAATACACGCACTCAAAGTCACACACTTTAAAGGGATAATTCACCCCAAAATGAAAATTCTGTCATCATTTACTCACCCTCATATTGTTCCAAACCCATATGACCTTCTTACATTCTGCCTAACATCTCCTGTTGTGTTTCACTAAGTTTTGTCACGATACCAACATTTCAATAGACTGTAGAGGCTACCGATACCAGTAAAATTTAATTGATTTAAATTTAATTGATTCTCAATACCAATTTGAAAAATAGGTAATCTGCTATTGAACACACTTTAAGCCTAATTAAATGGAAAATTTTAACATCAATAATAAATTAAAACAATAGCCTGTTTCCTTTGAGTGTTTCTTAAGTGAACATAGCTTCAAGTAGGACCCTATGAAATCAGTTTTCTTTTTTCCCAAATTTCACATTTTCTTTTTTTCTCCAGAATTACATGTTAAAGTTTAATAAAATTTTATCATCAACATTGTGTCTAATAAAATGAATCCAAACTTTAATCAAATGAAAATAGAAAAATTTTCAACATACCATGCATTTTGCACAAATGTATTTATTGTATTTTTTTATCAATTGGAGTGCTGTAAAGATCCTCACAACATAATCTAAAACACAACATTGGTCTTATTTATTTCAAATGAAGTGCTGCACAACAGAGCATCACAAGCCTCAGCTTTCTGT
This sequence comes from Myxocyprinus asiaticus, assembly GCF_019703515.2. Classification (NCBI taxonomy): domain Eukaryota; kingdom Metazoa; phylum Chordata; class Actinopteri; order Cypriniformes; family Catostomidae; genus Myxocyprinus; species Myxocyprinus asiaticus. Next base: position 8,773,746 of record NC_059357.1, on the reverse strand, counting down.
TCTTGTCTGACAGAAGTGGAACCCAACGTGGTCTTCAGCAGTTGTAGCCCATCCGCCTCAAGTTTCGATGTGTTGTGCATTCTGAGATGCTGTTCTACTCACTACAATTGGTTATCTGAGTTACCATAGTCTTTCTGTCAGCTTGAACCAGTCTGGCCATTCTCTGTTGACCTCTCTCATCAACAAGGCGTTTCCATCCGCAGAACTGCCGCTCACTTGATGTTTTTGTTTTTATTAAAAATGGGATCAGCACTTGATCCCATTTTTAATTTTTTGACATGGCTGAAATTCATTGGACAAATGTTGCGAGCTAAACGTTCTCAACCTCTCGGGGGCACATTAGGACCCTGATGCCAAATCCTCCATTGAGCAGCATTAAAATCTCATATTTGCACACTAAACGGTATCATTGTTGAAATATTTTTATTTTGAGGAATGGTGCCTGAAAAACAAATAGAAATCTGCCTAAGCAGTCTTTATAAAAATATTTGTGTTAAAAAAAAAATAATATTAGTCATTGTCCTGTAAACATAAAGGACTCCCAGCAAACATAGAATGTTTTCCTATCGTTAGTTTATGGTTCCCATTTGGTTATTTTTTGGGAGCCAACACCTAACGTTCTAGGAATGTTCTTTTTGGACTTTATTTTTTAACCATAAATGATCCTTCCTAGAATGTTCTAGGAACCAAAAAAGTGTTAGTTGGGCTCAATAAGGCGTTTCCGTCTGCAGAACTGCCACTCACTGGATGTTTTTTGTTTTTGGCACCATTCTGAGTAAACTCTAGAGACAGTTGTGTGTGAAAATCCCAGATGATCAGCAGTTACAGAAATACTCAAACCAGCCCGTCTGGCACCAACAATCATGCCATCGTTGAAATCACTGAGATCCCATTTTTTTCTCCCCATTCTGATGGTTGATGCGAACTTTAACTGAAGCTCTTGACCCGTATCTGTATGATTTTATGCATTGCACTGCTGCCACACGATTGGCTGATTAGATAATCGCATGAATAAGTAGGTGTACAGGTGTTCCTAATAAAGTGCTCAGTAAATGTAGGTTCAACATAATAATAATAATAATAATAAAATACATTTTACTAAACACTAGTAATATATTCCTGTCGCAATTTCTTAAATTTCATGCGTCAAGCTTTTATTTTGAATCAAACTTTTATTTTGACATGAAGGCTTTTCCGGTTCTGTTTTGATGGTAGTTTCAGACTTCCGGATAAGACGTTGGTTATATGACCCAGTGATTATTGAATCACAGAATGCTGTGATTCAGTTATATAAATCTGTAGTCTGCAGGTGCTGCTCGCGTCACAGTGAATGAGCACCCTTTCATCTACTTCAGTAAGCACAGCACTTGATGCTCATAAAATGCTGTGTTTTGATCATGTTTTGAGCGACTTCACACATTCACTTTACAGTGCGCAGTACCTGCAGACTAAATTGTTATTTTATTAAATCACATCCATTTGTGGCTTAATAATCACACGAAGATGTATCACAATTTTAATTTAATTAATTGCCCATTTAAGTGTAAAGGAATCACAGAATACGTGCTCAATTAAGCATGTGAGCATTTGTAAGCAGCCGTCTGTAAGTTATGGCACTTTTCCACTGCACGTTACGGTTTGACTCGACTCGCTTTACATTTCTGAGCTTGCTTTTCCACTGCAGTTTAGTGCAGCCTCAACATGGGTGGGATTATAGGCTGATTTTCAGTTGCACCGCCTCTACTGCTGTGACATCATCTTAAACGCGACACAAACACACAACAAAGGAGCAATGGAGGATATCATAGAAATGGTGTTCTTGATTCTCGGCTTGTGCCTGTTTTTCACAGCAAGATAACAAACTTTGTTTCAAAAGAGGCTGACGGCAGCAAGACAAAATACTGCTAAAGAAACAGGAGAATTTGGGAAATCATACACCAAAGCACAGTCGAGGACATCACTGTGTTAGCTCAAAGACGACGCACAAGGGTAAGCTAACCTGCCATCTAGCTTATAGCAATGACGCTAGTAGTGACGATTTTCTCTGATCAATCAGTGATCTGCAGGGTTTTGACGTCACATTTATTATTGGCTCGGCTCGCTTGGAACCTTGACCGAGGTGGTACTAAAAAAAGTACCAGGTACCAGGTACTATCCACAGTGGAAAACCCCCAAAAAGCGAGCAGAGTCCAGTCGAGCCGTACCGTGCAGTGGAAAAGCCCCATTAGAAAGCATGCGGGGACCAAACTGAGTCCGTTCTTGATACTACCGGTACTGTAGAAACACTGGTATTGTTACTGTTACTGGTACTATTACTTTTTTATATTTTAGTATCAACTTGGTATCGAAATACCAGTACTTTTGACATCACTAGTTTCATGGAATAAAGAAGGTCAACAACATTAGGATGAGTAAATGATGACAGAATTTTCATTTTTGGTTAAGCTCTCCCTTCAACATAGACAAAAAAACACAAAAAACAAGAGTTAATTGATCCCAGAGGAGGAATCCAGGATCTGTCCTGACACATTTCACTTTAATTAACTACTTTATTATACCTTGCATTGCAAAGTAGTGAAAATATTTAGTTCTCTACAGTTCATGAGTACCTGAACTGTCACACAAGTTAGTTTCAAATGAAAGTGACTCATTGTTTGTTGACTGATTAACTGCAGGAAGTGGGGTGTGCTGGGATTGTTTAAAGGCCTGGAAGCAAAGCTTCTTCAGACGGTCCTCACTGCTGCGCTGATGTTCTTACTGTATGAGAAGATCGCTAGCGCCACCTTCAGGGTCATGGGGGTCAAACACCTTGTGACATCCCACTGACCTCGGAGCGTTTATGTCCTCACTAATGTCAGAGGAACTTAATGTGCTGCCCTGAGTATGTATGTGTTATGACTAGTCGACGACCGATATGGGTGTTTTTATCTGGAGATATCAGTTAAATGATCACTTATTTAACACAATATTTACTCAGTAAGACCTGTAATGGATCGACGGCCAGGTTGCTTTTTAGGTAGTGTTTTAAAAGAACATTTGATTTAAAATATGGACTATATTAATGTGTAACAAAAACCTCGGAACTGGTTTTCTAGTTCTGTGTAAATAATGCTTGATTGTACTTGGAAACACTGGCCACTGGGACCGCAACAGACCTTTAACCTAAAAGGTTTCGTCTAAATTAAAAAATGGTCCATTTCCACTATTTGTGATGAGGTTGTGGGTTAACCAGTTAGTGAGTCGACTTCATCAGAAGCGTCACATCTCTATTGTGAATGTTACAAACAGAAGAAAGCCCAGGTTCATTTGCATAAAGACACTGAGAATTATATTAGAACAGGAACATTTATAGATGAATGTAAATATGTTTTTATTTTCCTTGATTGTCAGAATGATTCTGTATTATCTAGTGCATTAGATTGTTGTTTAATGTATTTAATATTCACATACCCAAAATCAGTCAGATGAATTAATTTTTATATTATTCATATAAACTATTAAATAGATTGTCACAAATTGTGGTGTATAGATTTTTTACAATAAAATGAATGCTCCAAGTTAATGCAGTATAAAATGGTGTCTTAATATATTAAATGTACTTATGAACCTCTGTGAACCACATTTTTACCACAGTCAGGAAAACAGATATTTACACTACTTCAACTCTTGGCGGCAGTAAAATCATGTGTTTAGTTGTTCTTCATCCGAGAGTGCATTACCCCTTTATTTGTGTAAGCAGATGAAAAAGAGACATTTTTAACAACAGTAATTCAAATAGGATCATTAAGTAATGGATGTTTTTTGGGTTCAACCTCTATGGAAATGTGGCCGTCTTAAAGTTATTTTTTGTCTAGCTGCAGTGCTCAATATTCTTTGCTCTTTCCAGTGTAAACCACCTTGTGTTTCAGGTGTATTTTGGGTACATCTGTTTAGACATTTTGTGAGTCATCATTTTGACACACTAATTTAAATATTTAAATGTCAAAAACAACGAATGAGCAAGAATATAAACTGCCACTGGCATTTCTTTTGAAACTGACTGGTTTCTTTGATCAGCACTTCATCCCATTTTTTATTATTTTACATGGGTGAAGTTCATTGGACAAATGTTGCGAGCTGATGCCAAATCCTCCATTGAGCAGCATTAAAATCTCATATTTGCACACTAAAAGTTACAATTGTTGAAATGTTTTTATTGAGGAATTTTACCTGAAAGACAACTAGAAATCTGCCTAATCAATCTCTATAGAAATTATTTCTTGGTAAAACAAAAAATAAATAAAACAAATAATCATAATTGTCTTGTAAACATAAATGACTACAAGCAAACAGAACATTACCATAACGTTAGTTTATGGTTCCTATTTGGTTATTTTATATTCCTACATACTCCTAACGTTCTAGGAATGTTATTTTTGGGTTTTATTTTTTTTAAACATAAATTATCTATCCCAGAACGTTCTGGGAACCAAACATTGTTAGTTAGGGTGTGTACACACTTGTAGTTTGATTCTCTTGGTCCGGACCAAAAAAGAAAAATGATACATTTAGTCCTGGTTCGCTTAGCGTTCACACTGGCATTTTTAACACCGAACCTAAAGATGTAAAACAAAAGGCATCAGGAAAAAGTCACAACCTGATTGGACAGCTTTTATGACGTATTTTTGCGACAGAACTTTCTGAACATCCAAAACAATGTTGGCTGCTGGGCTAAATGCGCTCGTTGAATTTATGTGTGTATATATATATATACACTATATTGCCAAAAGTATTCGCTCACCCATCCAAATAATTGAATTCAGGTGTTCCAATCACTTCCATGGCCACAGGTGTATAAAATGAAGCACCTAGGCATGCAGACTGCTTCTACAAACATTTGTGAAAGAATGGGCCGCTCTCAGGAGCTCAGTGAATTCCAGCGTGGTACTGTGATAGGATGCCACCTGTGCAACAAGTCCAGTCGTGAAATTTCCTTGCTACTAAATATTCCACAGTAAACTGTCAGTGGTATTATAACAAAGTGGAAGCGATTGGGAATGACAGCAACTCAGCCACGAAGTGGTAGGCCACATAAAATGACAGAGCGGGGTCAGCGGATGCTGAGGCGCATAAGTGCGCAGAGGTCGCCAACTTTCTGCAGAGTCAGTCACTACAGACCTCCAAAGTTCATGTGGCCTTCAGATTAGCTCAAGAACAGTGCGTTGAGAGCTTCATGGAATGGGTTTCCATGGCCGAGCAGCTGCATCCAAGCCATACATCACCAAGTGCAATGCAAAGCGTCGGATGCAGTGGTGTAAAGCACGCCGCCACTGGACTCTAGAGCAGTGGAGACGCGTTCTCTGGAGTGACGAATCACGCTTCTCCATCTGGCAATCTGATGGACGAGTCTGGGTTTGGCGGTTGCCAGGAGAACTGTACTTGTCTGACTGCATTGTGCCAACTGTGAAGTTTAGTGGAGGGGGGATTATGGTGTGGGGTTGTTTTTCAGGAGCTGGGCTTGGCCCCTTAGTTCCAGTGAAAGGAACTCTGAATGCTTCAGCATACCAAGTGATTTTGGACAATTCCATGCTCCCAACTTTGTGGGAACAGTTTGGGGATGGCCCCTTCCTGTTCCAACATGACTGCGCACCAGTGCACAAAGCAAGGTCCATAAAGACATGGATGAGTGAGTTTGGTGTGGAAGAACTTGACTGGCCTGCACAGAGTCCTGACCTCAACCCGATAGAGCACCTTTGGGATGAATTAGAGCGAAGACTGCGAGCCAGGCCGTCTCGTCCAACATCAGTGTCTGACCTCACAAATGCGCTTCTGGAAGAATAGTCAAAAATTCCCATAAACACACTCCTAAACCTTGTGGAAAGCCTTCCCAGAAGAGTTGAAGCTGTTATAGCTGCAAAGGGTGGGTCGACATCATATTAAACCCTATGGATTAAGAATGGGATGTCACTTAAGTTCATATGTGTCTAAAGGCAGATGAGCTAATACTTTTGGCAATATAGTGTATATGGTGGTATTTTTATCAGCTGAGAACAAACAAAGTGCTAATAAAATGTGTAAAGGAGTCAAAACAGCGCCAGGAATTCCTCCGCTGCACACACAAACGAAGATATGCTGCAAGAACGGCTGATGGCGGTTCCGACACCTGTACTGAACTTTAATGGGTAACATAGCTCCTATGATGAGAAGAACCAGGTATGCTTGAGGTCAGTATTAGGCAAATTACTTCCTATTTTTGGTCCGTTTAGACGTCTTTGGTCCATGTTGAGTTCATATATCAGTCGAACCGCACCAGAGTTTGTTTGGAAGCGGACCGAGACCAACTATTCAGACAGTCTCGGTCCGCTTGTTTGGTGCACACCAAGGTTAGGATGGTAGCGTTCACACTTGTTCAAATGAACTGCACTAACAGAGCAATCACACCAGAGTTCGTTTTAATTGAACCAAACCTGCCAAAGATGTGAAGTGGGTGGTTGCCAGAGTAGGCCAACCTCATTATAGGGTGGACCAGGCCCATCCAGGCCCACTTGTGGAGCTGGGCCTGGTTGGGCTGTAATTGCTACATCCTGAGAAAAATAACCTGTATGAAGCAACAATGCCGCTTTGGTTACTTGTTCAAAAGCGGCTTAGACGGTAATTTACACCTGAAAAATTACACAGAGAAACTTTAATAACAACTGAATTCAAAATATACTGTAACATAGAGAAAAAAAAATATTTAGACCCATTGTAACTAGCCACTTCTATAGACCTTTTTCACACTCCAGGTTTTGGAACGCGGAAGTAAACGTTTGCAGGATAAACTTCGACAGCGGTAAATGGAAGTGAATGGGAGATCACAGCAAATATTATTTTCACTTACCCATTTGCTCCAAGACCAAAAGAAAAAATACACTTACATTTGAATGACTTTCAAGACGAGGAAAAAAATAGAGAGTGATGGATTAAGACAGTAAAATGGGTGAAGATGCCAAATTTACTGTCACACTCAAATTTACTGTCACTGTTTTTTTTTTTTTTTTTTTTTTTTTTTTTTTTACTAATTCCAGGGTAATATAACACAAAGCATAATGTTATAAATTTACACTCATTATATAAAAAATGTATAATGTAAAAAAATTGTGAGATTTACCCTGCTAAATAAGGCGGAAACGCGTCATCATAGGCTGTGGAAAAAGGTCAATTAAAATGAATGGAAGAACTTGGAACGGTCAACGGATATAGAAAGCAAGTCCCGCCTTACAGGTAAAAGAACCAGTCACCTTTTAGAAACAGACATCACCTATCAATCAACCCGAGATCACGCATGCGCATTAGCTATACAAGCAGGGAAAATTGCGTTTTTTCTGCGTAATCTGAGGTAAAGAAGCACAATTTATGATTCCAGTATTGTCATAGTTTACTGCTAATTTGAAATATGTTATTTGATCGTAATCTTGACCAATCGTTTTGGAGATTTTGGTCTTTTCCTATTGAAATATATAGGCGCTGCTCTTGTATGCCGCTTGTTTACATTGAAAAATAGCTGCCCGAGTGCAGCAAAGTTGGCTTCTGAGTGGACTGACTTGCTAGAGAGACTTTGGCTGAAGCTGCAAGCAAAACCATTGTGCATTCCCATTGGTTTATTGTTTTCATTAGACTACAGCGAGCAGCGAGTCGATTGGCGTAGAGGGTCAACAAAATTATTTAGCTAACCCTGTCCCGGAAGTTGTCTGAATGAGTCTATTGGTTAACGGCAACGTCTGTTTGCAGGGTACTCGCTCACTATTGGACGAGTCTTAAAAATAGGCGGGTTTACTGGATATCGGAAAAGATTACAGTGAAGTGCAGACCATTGGAATACCAACAGATGGGATGTGTCAACCAATTTAAAGTACGACAACTTAAAAAAAATAAAATAAAATAAAAATTCGTTTGGTGCACAGCCGCGGTACATGCGCTAACTTTTAATCGGATACTTTTCTGGAAGTTGTGTTGTTGAACAGCAGCACATGGAGTGAGTTGGTTTGTTGTGGAGCTACTGTGCCATATGCTTGCTGGGTAAGAATGCCTCTTGCTTGGATCTGTTAATGGCTTTACTAAAGATCTATAAGGGTCGTGATACAGACCGATTTGGTCCCATTGGGTCATGGGAGGGTGTCTGTGGTCCTGATGCTGTGGAGGTGGGAATGTTATGTAACATCTATCAGGTCTGAGATGAAAACTTCTCTCCTGCAATCATTTGTAGGTTGGTTTTCCAATTTAGCTTACTGTAAGTGCTTGCGATTTAAAGCTTAAATGTATTTACAAGGGACGGATGTAAAGTTGTACATGTTGACTTATCTATCTTCCAACCTGTGTGTTGATGGAAGACAATGGGCTGTTGTCTGTTGACAGATTCGACTCTAGATGAAAGATTCGTACTTTCCATATGCTGTTGTGTTATCTCGTTTTGGTAGTGTGCACAAAGTACCATGCTTTTTCCTATGCATGGTACATGGTTTTTACTGGACATACACCGATCAGCGGCAGAAGAATAACATCTCTGAATGCAGAAGGTTGGCACTGTTTTGGCGGCACGAGGGGGACCTACACAATATTAGGCAGGTGGTTTTAATGTAGTGGCTGATCGTGGATACAATGGTAACTCATATATCCATGGTAATACCATTATATACGAATATGGTAATAATCCAGTCAGGGGCGTAGAACCAAATTTTGGGACCCGGGCACAGAACTATTTTAGGGCCCCATGACCAATTTGGGTTTGTGGTGGGGGATAATATCTAGTATAAAATTTTTAGTTGGATATTTAACAGTGCTAAGTCATAACTTTTTATGATCAAATGCAAATATTATTTGAATCAAGCAATACATTATTAAAACAAATATACAAAGCTTACTAACTAAATTAATTATACATGTCTAAGTTTTCTTGTTGGCAAAGTCACCCTAACATTTCTGAAATGAGAAGAGTGCCAGGTTGTTTATTCTATCCTGAGACATTTCTGCTCTCATGTAGTTTTAGAAAGTCTTAACTTGCTAATGGATATTTTGGTGACAATGTCCTTTTAACTTAAATATAAAATAAATTCTTTCTAAACTCATGCTGATAATTATGAAGAGACATTCTAACCTTATAGGTAATCCTTCTTGAAAATATTAATTTTACAAATTATTCTTTGTTTTTTATCATATTGGTTGCATTTTAGCTTTTGAAAAATGGTCAAATTAATTTATATTCCGTCAATAAATGCCTTTAAAACTTCATTTATTATTTTGAATATACTGTATATTTGTTACATGTTTATAGTTTACATGCATGTGGTGGTGTAGTGGACTAAAGCGCATAACTGGTAATCAGAAGGTTGCTGGTTCAACCCCCACAGCCACCACCATTGTGTCCTTGAGCAAGGCACTTAACTCCAGGTTGCTCCAGGGGTATTGTCCCTGTAATCAGGGCACTGTAAGTCGCTTTGGATAAAAGCGTCTGCCAAATGCATAAATGTAAATGTAAATCGTTACTCTTTAAATAGACAACGGCATCTGAGCACAATGACAGGTGATATTGTTCCTCACATATTCTTTTGGTGGCTTAATGTGAGGAAAATTTCACCTGTATCTCATGGAGTTCTGAAAAAAACCCAAAAAACATTTAGGCATCATAGATAAACATCTGATGGTAAATTTTGCACTGAATTAAAATATGTTTATACAGTAGATGCATGAGGCTGATGTTGACAGTTTGATTTGAATTGTGCACGTCACTTTATTAAGCAAGCATCTGATTGTTGTTCACTGTTTAAAAACTGCATTATTAGTTTTATTTTCTCGCCAAAAGCAATTTTTTCCTCTCGCATTTGCCACGTGACAAGTGTTAATTTTGGACCATGTTTACATGCATATCAAACAAATATTCACCTATAGCTATGCTGACAGGAATGGCTCCCATTTCACACCTCCCGCTCTTTCTCCACTCCTTTTCCGTTTGAATGTCCGATTTTGGATTCATTTCTACAGATACTTTAAAGGAGTAAGAAAATTACATCATGACGTGTAGTCAGTTTGGACCACGATCTGGCTGATGGACCAGACCACTTTTGCTTTTGTTGAGGGGGGGTGGGGTCGCTAACATGGGAGGAGACAAGGCAGATTATAGGGGAACTCCATATTTTTACAGGTGGAAAACAGAGTCTTGCGATGTTTTTACTATTCACCGATCAGCCACAACATTAAATTCACCTGCCTATGTTTATTTTGTGGCATGGAGTCCACAAAACCTCTGAAGGTGTCCAGTGGTATCTGGCACCAAGACGTTAACAGCAGATCCTTTAAGTCCTGTAAATTGTGAGGTGGGGCCCCCATGGATCGGACATGTTGGTCCAGCACATTCCATAGATGCTCAATCGGATTGAGATCTGGGGAATTTGGAGGCCAAGTCAACACCTTGAACTCTTTGTCATGTTCCTCAAACCATTCCTGAACAATGTTTGCAGTGTGGCAGGGTGAATTATCCTGCTGAAAGAGGCCACTGCCATCAGGGAATACCATTGCCATGAAGGGGTGTACGTGGTCTGCAACAATTTTTAGGTAGGTGGTACGTGCCAAGGTAACATCCACATGAATGCCAGGACCCAATGTTTCCCTGCAGAACATTGTGCAGAGCATCACACTGCCTCCGCCAGCCTGCCTTCTTCCCATAGTGCATCCTGCTGCCATCTCTTCCCCAGGTAAACGACGCACTTGCACCCAGCCATCCACATGATCTAAAAGAAAACGTGATTCATCAGACCAGGCCACCTTCTTCCATTGCTCCGTGGTCCAGTTCTGATGCTCACTTGCCCATTGTAGGCACATTCGGCGGTGGACAGGGGTCAGCATGGGCACTCTGACCGGTCTGCAGCTACGCAGCCCCATACACAGCAAGCTGCGATGCTCTGTGTGTTCTGACACCTTTCTATCATGGCCAGAATTAAGTTTTTCAGCAATTTGTGCTACAGTAGCTCTTCTGTGGGATCGGACCAGACGGAAAAGCCTTCGCTACCCACGTGAATCAATGAGCCATGGGCACCCATGACCCTGTCGCCAGTTCACCAGTTGTCCTTCCTTGGACCACTTTTGGTAGGTACTAACCACTGCATACCGGGAACATCCCACAAGACCTGCCGTTTTGGAGATGCTCTGACCCAGTCATCTAGCTGTCACAATTTGGCCCTTGTCAAAGTCACTCTGATCCTTACGCTTGCCCATTTTTCCTGCTTCCAATACATGAAATGTAAGAACCGACTGTCCACTTGCTGCCTAATATATCCCACCCCTTGACAGGTGCCATTGTAACGAGATAATCAATGTTATTCACCTGTCAGTGGTCAATGTTGTGGCTGATCAGTGTGTGTGTGTGTGTAATATATATATATATATATATAAACAAAAGATAATATGATGGAATATCAATGAAGCCTTTCTGTGAAGCCTGCTACTCAGGTCCATCATTACCCATGGTCGATGCCCCTGAATCCAGTATCATGCATCAAAATGCCATTGTATTACTAATCTTATACCATCATTGTACGATGTAATGCCACAGTACTTTTCTGTAAGGTTCATGTCAGTCTGGCTAAAGATCATAAATATCACCATTAAAACTCAATGTAAAGTTTTACACATTAGCAGTTTAACATCCTGTTTATCATTAATAATACAAATGGCTGTTAATGGTTTGTCGATTAAAATTATTATAAGCTTGTTAGGGTTCAAAGTTCTGTTGTAAGTATTTTGAGATGCATTGCCTGATGCATGAGAGTTATTGATCAGCTTTTCTGTCATATCAGCATTTCAGCTGCATGATGGAAGTACAGTATGAATACACAGTATCCCACTGTTTATCATCAACAAGCATGTTTAAAGTGAGTCTGCTGATATTTCATAGTGACAAAAAAATTAAAATGGATAGAAAGAACTCAAACATCCTGCGGTGCTCAGTTTCAGACCAAATAGTTTGAAATAAAACAGCTTAAATTTGTAATAGCAGCTTATACTGCATTTTGGCACTAAATAGTGTCATATACCAGCCCTCATGTATACCTTTCTCACTTTCAAATGGCTCCTATTTATTAAAGGAATGTTCCGGGTTCAAAACAAGTTCAGCTCTATAAACAACATATTACTGGCTTTGCATGTTCATGACAGGAGTTGAAAAATTGGATTGCACATACAAGGTTACTAAGTGATTCAATCACACAAGTCATGTTTATAGTTTAATGCTTATTTATTATGGCTATACTTCCAAAGTAGTTTATATTTTAGTCTAACGTTTATCTCGGTGACATGCTTTGTCTCATAGACTTCCATTGCACACTGATGAGCCAAAACATTATGACCACCCACAGGTGAAGAAAATAACATTGATCATCTCCTAACAAGGCCACATGTCAAGGTCTGGGTAGATTAGATGGTAAGTGAACAATCAGTTCTCGTATTCAACATGTTGAATGCAGGAGAAATGGGCAGGAGTAAAGACCTGAGCGACAACACAGTGCATCGTACCCTGCTGCATATGGGGCTGCGTAGTAGCAGATTGGTCAGAGTGCCCATGATGACACCGTCGAAAGCACCTACAATGGGTGTCGGAACTGGAACTTGGAGCTGTGGAAGAAGGTCACCTGGTCCGATGAGTCCCGTTTTCTTTAACATCACGTGGACGGCCTTGTACGTGTGCGCTGTTTACCTGGGGAAGTGATGGCACCAGGATGCACTGTGGGAAGATGACAAGCCGGTGGAGGGAGTGCTCTGGACAATGTTCTGCTGGGAAACCCTGGGTCCAGCCATTCATGTGGACGTCAATTTGAAACGTGCCACCATTTAAACATCGTTGCAGACCAGGTACATTCCTTTATGGCAGTGGTGTTCCATGATGGCAGTGGCCTCTTTCATCAGGATAATGCGCCCTGCTACACTGCACACATTGTTCGGGAATGGTTTGAGGAATGTGATGAAGAGTTCAAGGTGTTGCCCTGTCCTCCAAATTCCCCAGATCTCAGTTCTATTGAGCATCTGTGGGATTTGCTGGACCAACAAGTCCGATCCATGGCGGCTCCACCTCGCAACTTACAGGACTTGAAGGATCTGCTGCTAATGTCTTGGTGCCAGATACCACTGGACACCTTCAGAGGTCTTTAGAGTCCATGCCTCAGCGGGTCGGTGCTGTTTTGGCGGCACTCTGAGGACCAACAGCATATTAGGCAGGTGGTCATAATGTTTTGGCTCATTTGGTGTAAGTGCATTACTGTACACATAATTTTTGTTTGATTTTACAAACTCGGGGACCTGTTGAAATGATTTTGTTTCATAATCGACAGCATGCCACAGATGCAAAACAGATTAACTTGTATGAACCCGGAACATTCCTAAAAGCAACTTCTTGTTATTCCTTGTATGAGATCAGTATCATCTTGCATAATCTTTATAAAAAGTAAAAGTCTGTCTGTATGTATGTAGCAATATGGGCTTGACTGCAGGCCTCTAATGTAATTATATCTATTTGATGTTTACGTTTTCATTTGCTAATCTCTCGCTTTTTTTTTTCTTCTTTTTTCTCAGTTACTGCTGTCACACATCTGAAATGGAAACTCTCAGGATCGTGTTGAACGGGAAATAAACCAGGTACACCAAATCACAGGCACCCACATATAAAAACACCTCTGGGCAATTTTTCCCCCTTCACATAAGGCTCATGTTTATTTTGCTACTGTTCCGCATACACCTCACGAAACCCATATTCTCTGCGGTTCTCCTAATTGTAGGTAGTTAATTTGATGTAACATCATATAACTAAGAAAACCACATGTGTGTTAACTAAAGTAATATCTGCAGGGCAATGCTTATGCCACACCCGTGGGTGACAGTCTATAGAAGGGGTCGTGACCTTTTTGACATAGAGTGGCATTTTTTTATTTTCCTGGTCAATGGCTGTGCCAACCATGGTTTACCTGGATTTTGGAGGGTGTACCTGTATGCTGGGTTGGAAATCTCAAGGATTAATAGTGGTGTTTTCCTTATTACATGACGTGTTGTTCTGAAAGCAAAAAGAAACAAATGAAACACGGAATGTAGGCTGTCATCCGCGTAGCCTGACCAAAGCAAAGCGGGCGCGTTTACTCACGCGATTAGCCAAACGCGAAGCGCTGCCGGCTCGTGATGTGCGAATGGCTTGCATGTGCTGCACAAGTCTGTTGGATATACTGCAGTCTCGTTACATTTTTACTTTTTGTTTAGCCTCCCATTCAGCTCATGACAACATGCTGCATGATCACGAGGAAAGGTTACATCAAGATGTAAACTGGAATGCAGGTGCGGAATTTCATACGAGTAAAACAGTCTACTCCTCTGTCGCCAATGATTACCCCTCCGCGTGCCAATGCTGGCACACGTGCCTAGGGTTGCAAAGGGGCGGAAACTTTCCGGTAAATTTCCGGAAACTTTCCAGAAACTTTCCTTGGGAAGTTAAGCTGGGGAATTTTGGAAATATTGGAAAAAACTTTGGACACTTGGTTAAATGCTGCTGCATCTTTGTGGCATTCTTAACATAGGTCTTTGCACAGTATTTGCAAATGTACACAGCCTTTCCTTGTACATTGCCTGAGTTGAAATGTATCCACACTTAAGATGGCGCACGTGGCATTGTTCTGTAGAGTAAGATTAGAAAAAATCTTGTAAAAAACACTAATGCAATGCCATGCACAGATATATAAATAGTTAGCTAAACAATTGGAATATTCTGGAATGGTAAAAATATTTTACAATTGATGCAGGACAAATGAATAGAAATAGGCTAGATGAACACTCCTCAATCAGCATGCTAAATCAAAATATAACCTACGTTCTTGTATGATAACAGAAAACTGGCTAGCAGAAAGAAGAAGAAACAGCATCACAGTTGAGCTAGCTAGCACCATGTTAGTTAGCCTCTTAAATTGTCAATGAAATGGTGTTAGCTAGCTTACATTTAGCATATCTGATTTACTGGCTAGCTAGCTAAAGTATAAAAACATTTTGATTTAGTATTTGCTAGTTAAACTTTAATACCATAGATCAAATATATTTACCCTAGTAATGTCATCAAAACTTACGTGACTGGATGTAGTCCTTGAGCTCAAATGCAGTAGTGTGGCTTCAATAGTCCTGCTGTAGTAAGTAGCCTGCAGTAAGTAGTGTGCTGTGTGCATGTGATTGAGGAATGCGCTGAATTTGCATTAAATTTAACCAAGATTATGCTGCAAGGTGTTTTTTTTTTTTTTTTTTAATCTAATTTTAAGTTCCCTGTTATAGGCTAACTTGCAATTTTGCAAATTTCCAGTATATTCCCATTAATTCCCATATATTCCCGTTAATTCCCATGGAAAGTTTCCGACTTTGAAAATTCCCGGAATTTTGCTCTACGCATGCCATAGGTTGCCGACCCCTGGTCTATAGCCTAGTAGCAATGCAAAACAATCACAATTTATCTTTTAAAAAATTCTACATTCTGTCTATTAATATTGTCATTAAAGTGCATGTATAATGACATGAACTGTCAC
Source organism: Myxocyprinus asiaticus (assembly GCF_019703515.2). Taxonomy (NCBI): domain Eukaryota; kingdom Metazoa; phylum Chordata; class Actinopteri; order Cypriniformes; family Catostomidae; genus Myxocyprinus; species Myxocyprinus asiaticus. The sequence continues at coordinate 8,758,195 of NC_059357.1, read as the reverse complement.
TGTTTAAAATAATGTGTACAATTTACAAGTATTTAAATTAAGCTTACATTCATTTGTATAACAGCACTTGTTGAACTGCTGCCATTCTTAAAGAGACAGTACCGTTTACTGTCTCTTTAAGAATTGCAGCAGTTCAACAAGTGCCCCAAATGTGTGATTTGCCATCCGTGCTATGTGTGATTTGAATGAATGTTTCTTTTTACTTTTGGATAAACAACTGACTGTAAAGGAACAGAAAGGATATTAAAAGACACATTACTTTATAAAAGCTGTGTGCGTGGATCTTATCTTTCATGGATGCATTGCACGGATGAAATGTCAATTTTTAATTTCAAGCACTTTTAAGCACTTTTCTTCAAAACAAGCCGATTTTCCAGGTATTCCAGGACTGAAATTTATAAAAGCTCAATTTAAGCATTTTAAGAGCTTTGAGGAACTTTTGTGCGAACCCTGTAAACCGTGAAGAAAAAAGCGACAGTGAGATTTTGATGTTTGACGAGTTATTTTAAATTATGATCACATGGACAGAAAACTATAGTCACGTTCACACATACAGCCTTTTCAGAAAATGATTTTAAACAATTTAGAAGTCATGTGTGAACACAAACCTTTTGAAAATACTGGTATTATTTTGCTCTGACAATTTTCCTTAATGTGAAGATGTATTCCTTATTGATGGTATGTATGAACAGCACATTTGGTACATTTACCAGTAAAGGCAACCCAACGATTTTCCTGTAATTTATGTGGTTGCATGTGTGAACGGGGCTACTGTTGCAAATTTCGAAGTTGTTGAAAAATCCCTAGAATATTGTTTTAAGTGCAGAATGGAGTTCTGGCTGGCTGTGGAGCTCTGGATTCTGACTGTCAGTTGACATTGTGGATAACTTGGTTGAGTACCAGGGTGTTGACATAGATGCATCTGTCAAGGATTAGTCCGTTGCTGCTGTGCCGAGGCAATGGGCACTCAGCGTGATATTCTGACCCAGTGAACTCATCTTTTGGGTTAAGTGTCTGGTCTTAAACTGTTGCCTTGCCTCTACCCCATTTGCTTTGTAAACAGAAAAACGTAATCATCTAACTGTATAAAGCGCCTGCTGTTGAAGCCTCTTGTACCGTTGGTAAGTATTTTAGAGGAAAGATTCATCACAAAGGGAAAGATAGTTTGCATTTTCAACCCAGATAAAATCAAATGTACTGACCACAAATGCTAAAGAAATGACTGAAACCACAGTATAAATGGCTAGTGCATTATTTAATGCATTTTGAAATAATAAATTAATTTTTAATTAAAGTGTTGAAAGAGAAGTTTGTCTTTTTTCATATGTGTCATATGACAGGTACAGTGTCAAGAAAAAGTATGCGAACTGTTTAGAATTAGCTGTTTTCTTGGGTTTTTTTGCATTAATTGGTCATAAAATGTGATCTCATTTTCATCTAAGTCACAAGTAAAGACAAACAATTATAATCTTTCATGTCTTTTTTGAACACATCCCATTAAACATTTACAGTGCTGTGGAAATAGTAAGTGAACCCTTGTATTTAATAACTGGTCAATCCTCCTTTGGCAGCAATAACCTTAACTGAGCGTTTCCACTGCAGATTAGACCTGCACAACATTCAGAAGGAATTTTGACCATTCTTCCTTACAGAACTGCTTTAGCTCAGCCATATTCTTAGGATGTCTGGAGTGAAAGGCTCTCTTGATGTCATTCCACAGCATCTCTATTGGGTTAAGGTCTGGACTCTGACTGGGAAACTCCAAAAGGTGGATGTTCTTTTTTTGAAGCTATTCTGTAGTGGATTTACTTCAATGTTTAGGGTCATTGTTCTGCTGCATCACCCAGCTTCTACTGAGCTTCAGCTGGCGCACAGCCACCCTGACATTATCCTGCAGGATATCTTGATAAACTTGGGAATTAATTTTTCCCTCGATGATGGCAAGCGATCCAGGCCCCGAAGCAGCAAAGCAGCCCCAAATCATGCGGCTCCCTCCACTATACTTCACCATTGGGATGATGTTTTCATGTTGGTATGCGGTGCCCATTTTACACCATGCTGTGTGTTCTTCCCAAACAACAATTCAACATTAGTTTCATCAGTCAACAAATCATTTTCCAAGTAGTGAGTGTCAAGGTGGTCTTTGGCATGCAGAAATGTTTTTGTACTTCCTTTGCCTGTTTAATGCTTTCTGTATTGTAGACTCATGAACAGAGATGTTAACCAGTTCCAATGATTAGCTGTCACTCTAGTTTTTTTTTTTTTTTTTTTTTTTTAATATATAACCTAATTTAGCATTGTGCAGTGTACCCTTTGATTCATCTTGGCTGGATGGCCACTTCTAGGGAGAGTAGCCACAGTACTAAATCGTCTCCATTTATAGACAATTTGTCTACAATCCCTGGCAAAAATTATGGAATCACCACACTTAGAGGATGTTCACCCAGCTTTTTTACCTCGTAGCTAATAAACAAATACAGATATGAAACAACAATCTTTGTTTAATAGCTGAACATTCTGGCTTCGTGAAACATCCCTCAAATAAATTAAATTACATTATTTTAAGTAATGGCATATGTTTTTCCAGATCAAGTAGAGGAAAAAATTATGGAATAACTCAATGTTGAAGTAAAAAATATGGAATCACCTTGTAATTTGCATATCTAAAACAAATACCGGCACAAGTCTAAAAATGCAAATTAGTCTTCAGTTAAAAGAGAGTGCTTACAGACCTTAACAAGCTGTTGGACTTGCCTAATTGAAAGGAAACATGACCCCAACAAGAGAGTTGTCAATTGAAAAATTGGAAAGGATTATAAAACTCCTTGAAGAAGGAAATCCAACACGTGGCAAAAGAAGTTGGTCGTTCCCAGTCAGCAGTGTCTAAAATTTGGTGCAAGTATAAACAAAATGGCTTGGTTATAAAAGGAAAACGTACGGGTAGACCAAGGAAGATGTCAAAGCATCAGGATAGAAAACTCAAAGCAGTATGCCTTGAAAATCGAAAATGCACAACAAAACAAATGAAAAAAAATGGGTGGAAGCAGGAGTCAGTGTTTGTGACAGAACTGTAAGAAATCGGCTGAGAGTAATGGGATTTACATACAGAAAATCCAAACGAAAACCAGCACTAACACCTAAACATTTTGAATTTTTGAAACAATTTAGTATGAGATATACACAAAAACAGAAGAAATCAGGAAGGGGCAAATACTTTTTCACAGCACTGTATGTAGAAATATTATTTTAATCTTTAAAGTGATGGATGGTAAGTGATGTCAGTTAGTGCTGATTGTGCAATATGTTCCCAGAACTTAAGCATCTGTTTCCCATAAAGGTCAATAAATCATATACATTTACTCTGAGTGTATAGAGATGTCTACATCTTCCATTTGTGAACAGTGTGTGTGTGCTTGACCTTGCACTCCGGATGTCAGAGTGTGTGTGCTTGACCTTGCACTCCAGATGTCAGAGAGCATGTTTTAAAGTTGAAAGTGCACTCCTATAGAAGACTTAACTGTTTTTTAACTAAAACAATAAACCACTCGAGGCTGTAGGTAACAATGTAGTTGGCATGATACATTTCTTAATACTTATTCAAAATAAATAAAATGTTTGTCTTCATAATCTTTGATGTGAATACTTGCTCCGTCTTTAAAAAACGATTTTCTTCTTATTTTAAAAAGTTACGTATATTTTGTATTCCCAAAAAGACTTGTTAATAGTGTTCTTATCTTTTTTCATAAACTGTCAATGTTTATAGCTAGATAACTTCTTATAGTTTATCCTTGAATATCCTGTTTCACTCTGAACTGTTGCGGAAGTAAAATGGATTGCGAGTGGCGTGTGCTAAAATCATTGTAACACACGATGTCCAAGTGGCTTGATGCTTTTATAAAACAGCAGCAACTGCAAATTGATATGAAGACACCAATTTAATAATAACAATCATGATGAGCAGTTCTTCTGTCAAATAATTTAGTTAATTAGCCATTATTGTCAAGCAGCATAGCAGATTGGTACATCAAGATAGAATTAAACTGATGTGTGCTCACAGGTGGTTTTATTTTGGCTATCTTACAACTCTTCAAACGTGGCTTGTCCAATCAGAATTTAAAGCCAAAGCTATCCATTTTAAAATGTTTGATAAGCTCTGTAACCAACTGTAAAGCATTGAAAGTATTAACAGACAAACAGTATGCAGGATTAGGGTGTTGAGAGACCTGTGATCACTCTTCACAACACTTCTCACCTCACTCTCAGCACATTTCACTTACCACAAATACTCTCACTATTATTTTTTAGTAGTACTACCCAGAAATGCTCTGTAAGCTAAACAAAGAGGAAGACAATTGAGGATATAAGAGAAACTTGGATGAGAAACCTTCCAGAGATGTAAACAAAATGTGTCTGTCAATCATATTTTCTTTATGACATCACTCATCACCATGGTGATAGATTCCCGCACTGTTTTGTGCAGATGGCCTGATGAGTAGAAAATGTGTGGGTGAGTCACTGAGTTAGCACATGACTAAGCTGTTATCTGAAAAATGGACCTGTAGTTCTCTGTACTCAAACCCTGAAGAGGCCACATTTGTTTTTGACAACGGCTTCTTTCAAAATCACTTCTCTTATTCTGCAATAATACATTACATTTTTTCTGACCCTCTGTGATTAAAGGAATAGTTCACTCAAAAATTAAACTCCCGCCATATTCACTCACCCCCAATGTCATTCCAAACCTGTTATATTTTCCATGGAACACAAAAGGAGAAATTTGGATGAATCGTCACACAGCTCTTTTCATACAATTCAAACTCTTCTGGTCTGCTCCTCACATAAAGCTCTTATATGGCTTTAGATGACTTATAGAATCTAGCGCATAAGCAAGGGTGTAGATTTGGCTTGAGATTAGTTTTATGGTGCTTTTTCCCTTTTTGGAGCTTGACAGAAGTCTGTCTGCTTCATGAAATAAATAAGCAAGTATTTCCTTGCTTGTTATATTGGTCTATTGCTGCTTTTTAGTGTTTTGTGCCTTGGCAGGGTTTTTTTTAGAAGCCCATTGTTCATGTCAATTACATCAATGTTGTCCTTTATGATTATTCATATAGACAATGTCGTTTGATGAGAACATGACAGTTTCATTTTTCATCTCATTAGACTTATTAAGAGAAAATCTTCATTAAATATTGCTCAAATAATAATGGAGTTCTGTCCAGAAGATGAGTTCTGTCAAGTAGATAAACTGAACTCCAAGCTTGCAAATTCTTCAGTAAACTAGCTGATTTAGCTGTGTTATTTCCTTGTTATTCAAAGCAAGGTAATAGGAGGCACCAGTTATCTTTTTTTTTAAGTGGAGAATTTGAGTAACTCTAAAGCAGGTTTTGTAACTTGAGCACAGTTCTCCAGGAAGCAAAGCCAAAACAGAGAATGCTGAGAGACTTTTAGTTTCATTGAAATCAACTGAAATAGAGAAATCGATGATGGATTGGTAAGATTATTTCAAATAAAGTAATGAGCTATGAGGAAAACAACGCTGAGTAGAGAGGGAACATTGCTTCACACACACTCATAGTGTGATGGTGCAGAATATTTAAAATTCTCTATTTTTCTTAAGCAATTTTTTTCCCTAGAACATTTCAGTATTCCCTATTCTAGTGAAGAGAACCAAAACTGTAGTAATTGGTTGCTGTTTGCAATTTTTTAACATGCATCCTTACATCACTATAAGTATGCATATTAAGATTCAGGTTCTTCATTCTTTTTCTCAAATATTATAAATTGCACACAGACGGTGAAGTGACAGGCATATCTGCACATGATCTGAAACATTACAGTTCACTACACACATTTGCTATATGACTGCACCTGTAAGCCATCCGTTCAATATGAAACTGCTCTTCTGCACCACTGGCATTTATTAACTATACAGCATATACTAACCGTACATGGACTGACAAACATAAGCTAACAACAACATGTTAAACCACAACCTTAAAACCACCTGCCTAATATTGTGTAGGTCCCCCTCATGCCACCAAAACAGTGCAAACATTCTGAGCATTCTGAGATGCTATTCTTCTCACCACAATTGTACAGAGTGGTTTTAATGAAGTTTACATACACTTTAGCCAAATACATTTAAACTCAGTTTTTCACAATTCCTGACATTTAATAGTAGAAATCATTCCCCGTCTTAGGTCAGTTAGGATCACTATTTTAAGAATGTGAAATGTCAGAATAATAGTAGAGAGAATGATTTATTTCAGCTTTTATTTCTTTCATCACATTCCCAGTGGGTCAGATATTTACATACACTTTGTTAGTATTTGGTAGCATTGCCTTTAAGTTGTTTAACTTGGGTCAAATATTTTGGGTAGCCTTCCACAAGCTTCTCACAATAAGTTGCTGGAATTTTGGCCCATTCCTCCAGACAGAACTGGTGTAACTGGGTCAGGTTTGTAGGCCTCCTTGCTCGTTCATGCTTTTTCAGTTCTGCCCACAAACGTTCTATCAGATTGAGGTCAGGGCTTTGTGATGGCCACTCCAATACCTTGACTTTGACCTTAAGCCATTTTGCCACAACTTTGGAGGTATGCTTGGGTCATTGTCCATTCAGAAGACCCATTTGCGACCAAGCTTTAACTTCACGGCTGATGTCTTGAGATGTTGCTTCAATATATCCACATAATTTTCCTTCCTCATGATGCCATCTATTTTCTGGAGTGCACCAGTCCCTCCTGCAGCAAAGTACCCCACAACATGATGCTGCCACCCCCATGCTTCGCGGTTGGGATGGTGTTCTTCGGCTTGCAAGTCTCACCCTTTTTCCTCCAAACATAATGATGGTCATTATGGCCAAAAAGTTCAATTTTTGTTTCATCAGACCAGAGGAAATTTCTTCAAAAAGTTAGATCTTTGTCCCCATGTGCACTTGCAAACTGTAGCCTGGCTTTTTTATGGCAGTTTGCTGGAAAAAATTGTAATGGCAAATTTTGGAAATGCTCACTATGAATTCAATCATCTGTTTGATATTCTACCACCAAAAATTGTTGTTGGGAAAGAGTGACGTTCATTAGCAGATGTGGCCATAACCAAATGTGTGACTCAGCTTTGAGAGGATGTCATGTGTTTATGTGTACCAAAAACCTTCACAACCTGTCACTGTGGAGATGCTGCTTAAGTTGTTTTTCTTTCTGCGTGTGAAATGTTACCATAGTGATATTGTTTCTTAGTCATCTGCTTAAAAAGCTTGTGGCAGCATTTTAGTTGCAGCTGTTTTTTGCACACACACATACAGTTGTGCTCAAAAGTTTGCATACCCTGGCAGAAATTGTGAAATTTTGGCATTGATTTTGAAAATATGACTATCATGCAAAAAAACTGTCTTTTATTTAAGGATAGTGATCATATGAAGCCATTTATTATCACATAGTTGTTTGGCTCCTTTTTAAATCATAATGAAAACAGAAATCACCCAAATGACCCTGATCAAAAGTTTACATATCCTTGAATGTTTGGCCTTGTTACAGACACACAAGGTGACACACACAGCTTTAAAAGGCAATTAAAGGTTAATTTCCCACACCTGTGGCTTTTTAAATTGCAATTAGTGCCTGTGTATAAATAGTCAATGAGTTTGTTAGCTCTCACGTGGATGCACTGAGCAGGCTAGATACTGAGCCATAGGGAGCAGAAAAGAACTGTCAAAAGACCTGCGTAACAAGGTAATAGAACTTTATAAAGATGGAAAAGGATATAAAAAGATATCCAAAGCCTTGAAAATGCCAGTCAGTACTGTTCAATCACTTATTAAGAAGTGGAAAATTCGGGGATCTCTTGATACCAAGCCAAGGTCAGGTAGACCAAGAAAGTTTTCAGACACAACTGCCAGAAGAATTGTTCGGGATACAAAGAAAAACCCACACGTAGCCTCAGGAGAAATACAGGCTGCTCTGGAAAAAGACGGTGTGGTTGTTTCAAGGAGCACAATACTTGTTGACCCCTCTCCAAACATAGCGCTTATGGTTGTGAGCATAAAGCTCTATTTTGGTCTTGTCACTCAAAATTACAGTGTGCCAGAAGCTGTGAGGCATGCCAATGTGTTGTAACTGGCTTTTTTGTGGCATTGGCTTCTTTCTGGCAACTTGACCATGCAGCTCATTTTTGTTCAAGTATCGTCGTATTGTGCTCTTGGAAACAACCACACCGTCTTTTTCCAGAGCAGCCTGTATTTCTCCTGAGGTTACCTGTGGGTTTATCTTTGTATCCCGAACAATTCTTCTGGCAGTTGTGGCTGAAATCTTTCTTGGTCTACCTGACCTTGGCTTGGTATCAAGAGATCCCCGAATTTTCCACTTCTTAATAAGTGATTGAACAGTACTGACTGGCATTTTCAAGGCTTTGGATATCTTTTTATATCTTTTTCCAACTTTATAAAGTTCCATTAACTTGTTACGCAGGTCTTTTGACAGTTCTTTTCTGCTCCCCATGGCTTAGTATCTAACCTGCTCAGTGCATCCACGTGAGAGCTAACAAACTCATTGACTATTTATACACGGGCACTAATTGCAATTTAAAAAGCCACAGGTGTGGGAAATTAACCTTTAATTGCCATTTAAAGCTGTGTGTGTCACCTTGTGTGTCTGTAACAAGGCCAAACATTCAAGGGTATGTAAACTTTTGATCAGGGCCATTTGGGTGATTTCTGTTATCATTATGGAGCCAAGCAACTATGTGATAATAAATGGCTTCATATGATCACTATCCTTAAATAAAAGACAGTTTTTTTTTGCATGATCAGTCATATTTTCAAAATCAATGCCAAAATTTCACAATTTCTGCCAGGGTATGCAAACTTTTGAGCACAACTGTACACCGATCAGCCACAACATTAAAACCACCTGCCTAATATTGTGTAGATCCCCCTCGTGCTGCCAGACAGTGCCAACCCGCATCTTAGAATAGCATTCTGAGGTGATATTCTTTCTACAACAATTGTACAGAATGGTTACCGTAGACTTTGTCAGTTCAAACCAGTCTGGCTATTATCTGTTGACCTCTCTCATCAACAAGGCATTTCCATCCACAGAACGGCTGCTGGCTGGATGTTTTTTGTTTTTGGCACCATTTGGAGTAAATTCTACAGACTGTTGTGCATGAAAAACCCAGGAGATCAGCAGTTACAGAAATACTCAAACCAGCCCGTCTGGCACCAACAATCATCCATGTGATTATCTAATCAGCCAATCATGTGGCAGCAGTGCAGTGCATAAAATCATGCAGATACAGGCTAGGAGCTTCAGTTAATGTTCACATCAACCATCAGAATGGGGAAAAAATGTGGTCTCAGTGATTTGGAGCGTGGCATGATTGTTGGTTCGACTGATTCGAACTGACAAAGTCTGCGGTAACTCAGATAATCGCTCTGAACCATTGTGGTGAGAAGAATAACATCTCAGAATGCTATTCTGAGATGCAGGTTGGTGCTGTCTGGCGGCACGTGGGGGACCTACACAGTATTAGGCAGGTGGCTTTAATGTTGTGGCTGGTCGGTGTATATTCTCTCTCTCCGGCTAGGATGCCCCTTTTCTTTGTAAAATGTGACCTTCGGTATAAAAAAATACAATGATTTACTTTGTATTTTTTGGAAAATATCCTTTAACATACAGTGCATTCAGAAAGTATTCAGACCCCTTCATGTTGCAGCCTTATGCTAAAATGCTTTAAATTATTTTTGTCACATCAATCTACACTCCATACCCCATAATGACATAGCAAAAACCAGATTTTTGATAACTTTTCAAATTTATAAAAAAAAAAAAAAAAGAAAAAAAATAGAAAAATCACATTGACATAAGTATTCAGACCCTTTGCTGTGACACTTGAAATTTAGTTTGGATGCATCCCATTTCTCTGGAACATCTTTAAGAGGTTTCTACACTTTGATTGGAGTCCATCTGTGCAAATTCAATTGATTGGACGTGATTAGGAAAGGCACACCTGTCTATATAAGGTCTCACAGCTGAAAATGCACATTAGAGCTAAAACCAAGCCATGAGGTCAAAGGAACTGCCTTCAGTGCTCAGAGACAGGATTGTGTCAAGGCACAGAAAAATTTCGGCTGCATTGAAGGTTCCCAAGAACACAGTGGCCTCCATAATTCTTAAAGCTGCACTATGTATGATTTTTTTGGTTCAAAATGAACAAATTGCCATTATTGATTGAGAACATATACAATCAATGTTCAAAACAATGTCCTTACCTTATCCCGATTCACTAAGGTAAGCCTATAAAAATGATTTGTGTTTTGAGCTGTCAGGTTGGATTTGGCGTGAAATTGAAGTTGTTTACCTGCTATAATGCTTATATATGTTTTCTGGTAGGGTTGGTGAAGATAATATTGCTTTTCATGCTTTTATGAATCGAACATTACTCGTGTGTTAACCGATCGCGATGGATCCATGTTGTACGGTAAAGTTACTGTGACATGTTTAATATGTATGACTTCTGAAATGTACTTCTTGTAATTGTTATGTTACATATTTAAGCTTATTATTTTTACGGTTAATAAAGTATATTTTATCCCCATCATTCGTATCAGCCATATCACGAGTTGAACCTTTTAAATTGTAAATTGTAGTACAAGTCAAACATTAATAATATATAAAACACTTGAATAATCCTATTAAGATCTACTGGTGGTGGCTGAGGAGAGTCCCCTGTTCTCTATTTAAAAGTGCTTTGAGTGTCGTGTCAGAGAAGCAATTTAAATGTAAAATTCATTCAAATATTTAAATAAGAGTGTTGTTTATCTTCATCAAAGCAAGTGATATTTCCGTTTCAAATGTTTAATCGTAAAACATAACATCAACATGAAAATAGCATGTTAAGACTCTGACTCCAGTCATGATCACACACAGTCGATGTCCAGATAAGCTCAAATTGAGAGATTCAGCCGCCAGAAGAGCAGTGCCGAAACACGACTGACGTAATGTATTCTTCTGCAAATTGCTTGCAATTTTAAGTTTCAACCACTGATGTCGCTTGAGAGCACAAAGTTACATAGTGCAGCCTTTAATGGAAGAAGTTTGGAACAACTAAGACTCTGGCCAAACTGAGCAATACGGGGAGAAAGGCCTTGGTAAAAGAGGTGATCAAGAACCAGATAGTCACTCTGGCTGAGCTACAGAGATCATGTGTGGAGATGGGAGAAACTTGCAGAAGGACAACCATCACTGCAACACTCCATCCATCTGGGCTTTATGGCAGAGTGGCCAGACGGAAGCCTCTCCTTAGTGCAAGACACATCAGAAAGCACCTAAAGGACTCTCAGACTTAGTCCACCATCAGTCCCCATCCAACCTGACAGAGCTTGATAGGATCTGCAGAGAAGAATGGCAGAAAATCCCCAAATCCAGGAGTGCAAAGCTTGTTGCATCATATCCCAAAAGACTTCAGGCTGTAAACGCTGCCAAAGGTGCTTCAACTAAGTACTGAATTAAGGGTCAATACTTGTGTCAATGTGAAATATCAGTTTTTCTTTTGAATACATTTGCAAAGTTATCAAAAATCTGGTATTTGCTTTGTCATTATGGGGTATAGAGTGTAGATTGATGTTTAAAATGTTATAAGGCTGCAACATAACAAAATGTGAAAAAAAATGAAGGGGTCTGAATACTTTCTGAATGCACTGTATATTGTTAAATTGTTCATGCATCAAAAATTCCAGTTTGTCTCCTTTAAAGAGATTAAAGTCATTAACAAAGTTAAAAAGATGCTGTCGATTGCTTTTAATACTAAATTCACATCTGACTTCATGCACCAACTTCACACTGAATTTGTAATGCTTCCATCAGGATGGCATTATTTGGTGTCAAATTTTTTTTTTAACAATGTTTACTAAAATCCTTTGTTTAATGAACAAATGTAATGTTACCCCCCAGTTTTTTTATGATATTTTTGTGTTTGTTGTGTGTGAGAAGCCAAAGACAAATATCTACAGCTGTGAACAATAAAACATAAATCAGTCATTTACTGTTACTGTAATTCTCTTTTTCCATCAGGACTGACTTTAACCATGGCGACAGTGGACTTCCAGCAGGGGGAGGAGTCAAGTCCTTGCAGCACTGCCCCGATGGTTACCACAGGCTCCGCCTCCAGTCCACAGAGCGAAGCAGTAACCAATGAGCTGCAAGAACTGTCTCTTCAGCGTGCCTCCAACTTACTTCCTATTCACGAGAGGAAGAATGGTGAGGTTTTTATTTTGCAAAAGAGATTAGATTTAAAAATCAGGAACTTTTGGAGCTTTTGTGAGCACACAAATTTCAAAACTACAATTAATCACTCGTTTAATTTAGATTTTTGTGTTAAACTTCACTTACATTTTAATATAGAATTTTATTTTGTACAGAAATATAGAATAGATGTGTGATTGCAGGATATCGGTTACTTTGCACAACAACTTTAAACATGGCTCATAGGAATTTAGATCCATAACTATCCGGTTTATAATTAAGCTTTAGTCACATTAGTCATATTAAAAATCTTAAACTGATGGTCACTGTGTCAAAAAAGAGCTCCAACAAACACTCGGATGTGCGCGCACACACACATACACATACACATACACGCACAACTGCATGCATGCAGGCATAATGTTATAATTTGTTTCCATAAGCTTAATGTTATGATCTGCAAAGGTTCACATGACACATGCGATATGTGATACCATCTTTGAAACATGGCTAAGCTGATTATCTGTGTTCTTTCTCATAGCGGAGACATATATAGCATATTGTGACCACCTCCTAGCTAATAAAGGTTTCTAGGGTTGCTTGTGTGACTTGTAGCTTGTTATCTTTCTGTCTTTATTTACGCACGTACACACACTCACAATCGCACAATCTCTGTGTGTCTTCAGGGAAATACAGTTTCACTTTATGGGTTTGAAATATATGAGCAGATCAGAAATGTATTTAAAGGACCTTAAAGGGATACTTCACCCAAAAATGAAAATTCTGTCATAATTTACTCACCCTCATGTCATTCCAAAACTGTTTGGAATTACATGAAGATGAATAAATTATGACATTATTATTTTCGTGTGAACGATTCCTTTAAAAATTGGTTGAGGAGAGAAAACTAGATGGAAATGATGGGAAGAAAGAAGGGTAGATGCAAGATGAGAATAAAAGAGAAAAAGGATGAGGCAGAGCTGGACTCCATTAAACATTTGCAATTGTGTTTGTTTGGAACTGGGCCTCACTGTTTTATGGACTGCATTATTTTTGGATGGAATCTGAACTCTGCTGCCACTCAGTGGATATTCTCAGAAATGCAGTGGAGTATAGTCTGTCAGTTCTCTAAATATAGAGTTAGGAATGGTTTCATTGGCGCTTGCTGGGTTCGATCCTACATCCTTTTGGTTACCAGTCCTGATCTTTAACAACTATGCCACACCTCTTATGTGTAGAATCATTGTAATGTTTAGTGGCTAGTGTGATTTATAGTGCCCATCAATGGCAGATATTAATTTCTTCTTCATTTTTTTTAATTTAAGAGCCATCATTTGCCCACAAGAATTAATTTCAGGGGAATTCTTCCCTTTATGAGGGGCTATTTTTTCTACTAAAGACTACTACTTGTCAAGGAAACCCATAACTGGATAGACCTAGATAAAATATAATGAAATATGTATATAGAATCAAATGTATATACATAAATCGGTAACAGATTTAAAAAAACAAACACAGGAATTAATTCCAGGGGGATTTTTCCCTTTACGAGTGGCTATTTTTCTACTACTTAAGACTACTACTTTTCAAGGAAACCCATAATTGGATAGGTCTAGAATAAAATATAATGAAATATATCAAATGTATATAGAATTGAATGTATATACATAAATCAATAACAGATAAAAAAAAAAAAAACAACAACACAAGTTAATTCAAGGGGCATTTTTCCCTTTACGAAGGGCAATTTTTTTCTACTAATTGAGAATACTACTTTTCAAGGAAACCCTTAATCGGATAGGCCTAGAATAAAATATAATGAAATATATCAAATGTACATAGATAAAAAGATTAGAAAAACACAAGAACTAACTACAGGGGCATTTTTGACCCCCAGATTTTAAATATGTGTGACATTTATTCCTTTTCATTGTTTTTTTTTTTTGTTGCCCTTAGCCCTGGTTAATTTCTGACCCTGGTGCCCATGTGTATTTACATTACAGAAAGACAGAACTTGAATGTAAAAGAATGTGTGTGTGTGTGTGTGTTAGTTACCATGCAGTTCCCAGATGGAGATCTCTCCTAATAATACTTCTCTGTGTTAAAACTCATAACCCTTTCTTATGCGAAATAGAAAATGAGATTTTGTTTAATGGACAGGAGTTATTTTATATATACATTCATATATGCCTAAATTCAACCCCCTAACACATTCATTCACAAACAAAGCAATGCTTACCGGTAAGTCAAATACAAATTTTTTTTTTTCCCTCATGCATTTTATCAGTCTAGTTTCATTTCTTTCATCCTTCAGCCTGTCTTTATACGGAAATGAGTTTTCTTGATCCCCCCGTCAGCACAGTCTCTTAAGTGCTAAGTTTATCTATAAAGCGTACACATCTAATGACATGATTTTTCTCCTCCTCAAATACTTTACACCCTCACTCTGCAGTGTGTAAAACAGGAAGGAGTCTTTGGCATGTGTGCTAAGAACAGCTCCCTGAGACACCTGCTGAATGGAGTGATTTTACACCTGTGGTGTGGCTGTCAAACACACTTTTTACATATTTCCATAAGATTCAGCACAGATCTTTAAATAGTTATACCAGACAATGTCTATACAGTCGCCAGAAAGCACGTTTTTCAGGAAGTTATATTTCTATTCATGAGATTTTATTCTAGCCATATTTTCAGAAATTCTGAAAAACACACACACTTCTCTGATAGTGAGTTTACCATCAAAGTAAACCATCAAAATAAAGAGCTGTAGAATTGTAGTTAGTATGCGTTTGTGTTAGGATTAAGGATATGGTGTACAGTTCCAACAGAAAGACTCAGAGATATTAATGACTTCAAAATAAACTCAGCAAAAAAAGAAACGTCCCTTTTTCAGGACACTGTATTTTAAAGATAATTTTGTAAAAATCCAAATAATTTTACAGATCTTATTGTAAAGGGTTTAAACAATGTTTTCCATGCTTGTTCAATGAACCATAAACAATGAACATGCACCTGTGGAACGGTCATTAAGACACTAACGGCTTACAGACGGTAGGCAATTAAGGTCACAGTTATAAAAACTTAGGACACTAAAGAGACCTTTCTCCTGACTCTGAAAAACACCAAAAGAAAGATGCCCAGGGTCCCTGCTCATCTGCGTGAACGTGCCTTAGGCATGCTGGATGGAGGCATGAGGACTGCAGATGTGGCCAGGGCAATAAATTGCAATGTCTGTACCATGAGACCCCTAAGACAGTGCTACAGGGAGACAGGAAGGACAGTTGATCGTCCTCGCAGTGGCAGACCACGTGTAACAACACCTGCACAGGATCGGTACATTCGAATATCACACCTGCGGGACAGGTACAGGATGGCAACAAGAACTGCCCGAGTTACACCAGGAATGCACAATCCCTCCATCAGTGCTCAGACTGTCTGCAATAGGCTGAGAGAGGCTGGACTGAGGGCTTATAGGCCTGTTGTAAGGCAGGTCCTTACCAGACATCACCTACAACAACGTCGCCTATGGGCACAAACCCACCTTCGCTGGACCAGACAGGACTGGCAAAAAGTGCTCTTCACTGATGAGTCACAGTTTTGTCTCACCAGGGGTGATGGTCGGACTCGCTTTATTGTCGAAGGAATGAGCGTTACACTGAGGCCTGTAATCTGGAGTGGGATCGATTTGGAGGTGGAGGGTCCGTCGTGGTCTGGGGTGTTGTGTCACAGCATCATCGGACTGAGCTTGTTATCATTGCAGGCAATCTCAATGCTGTGCGTTACAGGGAAGACATCCTCCTCCCTCATGTGGTACCCCTCCTGCAGGCTCATCCTGACATGACCCTCCAGCATGACAATGCCACCAGCCATACTGCTCGTTCTGTGCATGATTTCCTGCAAGACAGGAATGTCAGTGTTCTGCCATGGCCAGCGAAGAGCCCGAGCACGTCTGAGACCTGTTGGATCTGAGGGTGAGGGCTAGGGCCAGGGCCATTCCCCCCAGAAATGTCCGGGAACTTGCAAGTGCCTTGGTGGAAGAGTGGTGTAACATCTCACAGCAAGAACTGGCAAATCTGGTGCAGTCCATAAGGAGGAGATGCACTGCAGTACTTAATGCAGCTGGTGGCCACACCAGATACTGACTGTTACTTTTGATTTTGACCTCCAATTGCAGTCTGTTCCATATTGCTCTGTTAAGCACTCTGCCTTTCAAAGTCTATGGTTTTGTAAGTCTGGGATTCTTCGATTCTGATGCATTGGGAATCGAGAATCGACTCCAAAGCTTGGAATTGACTCCACTCAGGACTGTGTTTTTTTTCCTCGACCACTAAAGCCAACTTTTCCACAAATTCATCCAATGGGATTGAAGCACTGCACATTGGTATGAGCATATTTACCCATATTTGTTTTTAGAATAGACCCATTAATAAAAATTGACACAATCTTTTGCCATATTGTGCTGTTTATTGTGAGATTTTCTTTACCTCCCATTTTTTGGGGGGATCGGAAAAAAATCAAGAAACTGAGTCTGGAATCGGCTCGTGGAATTGACTACAAAACCAGGAATCAGAGTGGATTTACAAAAAATTCTGGAATCGAACAGCCCTATATCATAAACCTATACGGATGCATTTGGCACATGTGCACTACGACTGCTTTGTGGTAATCTTTTAGCACAGTCAATGCCAGGTGATGTGCAAAGATGCAGACTGTCCACATGTCTAGAAAAACCAGTCTACACTTGAACAGTCAACACGTTCTGTGCTGATGACGCCCACAGTACCGGAACGTGGAAAACTGAAGTATACTTTAGCCTAAAGGGACGGTCACACTCGGCTTTGAACATGCAAACACAGTGAACCAGAATATGATGTCATGTGGGAGGGCTTCTGGTGTAATAACATTTCCTATATAACAAATAATATCATATTCAAAAAGTTACAAACTACCGTCTTCTCACTTTCCAGCAACAATAAAAACATGCAGCTTTGAAATACAGTAAGGATCCTTTGAACTGAGACAAGAGGTCAGTGTTTGACATTTTGAACTTCTATTGGTCACGCATCATCTCGTCATCCAGATTCGCAGTTCAGAGTTCATAAAGTGTGTAAATTGTTAGTAAAACCATTCTTAAGTAAATCTTCTCATTGAATTCAGGGAAGAATTTACACAGATTTGTTCTGCTTTTGTTTCATGAATAAAGCCCATTGTGTCTATGAGAGGACCTCACTAGTATAGCTTCAAAGGTGTGTGTGTGTGTGTGTGTGTGTGTGTGTGTGTGTGTGTGTGTGTGTGTGTGTGTGTGTGTGTCATTCTGTCAGTATTGTGAGGTCAGTAAGTCCAGTGTGGACTGCTTTATTAAAACACACACTACTCAGTAGAAAGTGTGTGTGTTCTGAATGAGTGACTGGAGGAACAGCTGCAGTTGCTAGCTGGAGCGGTAGTGTCACACACACACACACGCACACACACACACACACACACACACACCCACCTTTCCCTCTGGATAACTTCAGTCTCCATGCTGCTACTGTAACAGCAGGAAGCTCAGGATCTTTGATGTGGCTTTTTTTTCTTCTCGTCAGATATCTCTATTCTTATTTTGTATTTATTTCATTTCCACCATCTCCTGCTTTTTCATTTGTCTTTTATTCGGATGTGCAGCAGCTTGGAGGTCTTCTTGGACTTTAAATGACTGACACAGATGGAATATGAAAGACAATAACAGCCTAAGACTTTGAGACATGCTGAATGCATCTTTGAGTTAAAAACTTTGAAGGAAAAGCAGTGAAGCTCTTCTTTTTTTTGCTGCAGAAAGATTTATTTACCTTCAAAAGCCTGATCAGTATGCTGGACACCAACTCATGCATCCACGTTGGCCCCGCCCGTTTTGTACCTCTTCCAGTCAGCCGTGGCACGGAGAAACAAGCCACCCGATTGGACCGTGTACGGCATGCTTGCATCAGTCTGAGAGAAGGTGTGGAGTCGCGTTGCATGCATGTGTGCAGACAGACACACTTTTTTGTGGTGTTTCCTAAAGCAAGCATGACTAAAACTGAGAATAATTGTTGCTCATGCTTAAAGTTAGGGATTTGAACAAACCCCTAACACAAAGTATTAAATATTGGTGATTAACTCATCCCACACAGTTTGTGATACAGTCAGTGATACTGTAACTATCTCTATATACTGGAATGAAGAATCGTCACACACGCACATGCACATGGTTGAACTGTGGGTTTCCATTTACTGCAGTTTGCAATTTGAGATCTAAGACTTAATTTACATTAAGTATCCTCAATAACTCAGGAGCAGCAAAGGTCTGCCGCACATATTGAGTGTCAGGTACTGTATGTACTGTGAAGACACAAATAGAAACGTAAAGAGAACACGCTACAGAGAGAGAGAGCATTAGAAATTGACCATAATTCTTGTAACCATATAGTCCATAGTAAACACAGGTAAAACCATAGTTGGGTCCTTATAACTGTGTTTAGATCATTTACGTTTATGTTTACATCTATGCATTTGACAAACACTTTTCTCTAAATTGACTTACAGTGCGTTCTAGATTTATGTTTTATCAGTGTATCCCAGGAAATTGAACATATGACCTTGGCATTGCTAGTGCCTGCTCTAGAGGTCTGCAACCCGGCCCAGGCCTGATGGGACCCGAGAACCTGATGGGTTTCGGGACTGGTTCGGGTCAGTTTTTCAAATAGGACTTTGGGTTCGGGTTTATAATTTAATGAAAAATTAACAGGTCTACTGAAGTTGTTTCATGCACGTGCTCTCACTCACAAACGTTGTTTTCCTATGTGAACACATGCTGGACCGCGTTGCGCCATGTCTCGCTGTTTCTTCAGCATCTCGTGCAGGACCGGCAATTTTTAAACACCGTGTCAAGTTAAAAAGAACTTTAAATTTTCAAAAGCGCATGTTGAGACACCTGTGCTCTTTATCCTTCTTTGCGCTGTGTCTAGATTGTGACACCTGCGCTAAAAACAAAGATTCAACGTTCTGAACGAGTTCAGGCTGTAAAGAGGGGACTGTTGCATTGTTTCATATTATTCCAGATTGTTCGGCACCAAGCAAAATTTCAGTGCATAAACGGTAAGTCAATGCTTTTTTCCGTTCTGCTCTAGTGTACTGAGGGGCTGCCGTGCCTTGTTAAAACTGTATGTTTGCTGTTTCAGTACTGTTACGAATGTTGCCTATATGCTTACATAAAATATAGCCTATTGCAACAGTACTTGCCAGGAGAAGAAATTATAAAGATAGTGAGCGGGTTTGGGCTTATAATCTGACGGTATCGTTCGGGCCGTGTAGGGTCGGGCCACATGGTCTTGGGTACGGGTCGGGTTTCATTTTAAGGCCCTTGCAGACCTCTACCGTGCTCTACCATTTGAACTACAGGAACTCCATGTAATTATGGTATTTGTCATGACAAATAGGCGCATTTAGAAACTATTTCTAAATTTTACGTAGTTGCCCTCACTCCCCCTATAGATTTAGTATGAATCTACAACATTTCAGCCAAAATATCATAGGTCACAAGGCGGCTATGTTTGTAATGTTTTCAGCAGCTATTTTATGTCTTTATTAGATACAAGCAGCATAAAATATAGCACCTATCTACTTGAATGGGGAAAGACTAACATTTCCAAAATGAATAGTCAAGATTACGATCTGTTGTAAGGCATATTTTAACTCTCAATAAAATCGAACTGCAATGGTGTCATAAATTGTGCTTCAGATAATGGCAAAAAAAACGAAAATGCTATTTCTCATGCTAGTCCTATTGCGCCTGCTCATTCTTGATTTACATTTATTCATTAGGCAGACACTTTTATCCAAAGCGACTTACAAAAGAGGAATATATTATAAGCAAATCATCTCAAGGAGACAGTAGTATGAAAAGTGCCGTATTACAAGTTTCACTAGCATCAGAATAGTGTTCAAGACAGATTAAAGTGCAACAAGAATTTATTTATTTATTTATTTATTTATTTTAGTGACTGGCTAAGTCTTTTTTATCTGTTTTTTGAAGACAGAAAGTGAGTCAGCTTCACGGATGGAGTTGGGAAGGTCATTCCACCAACATGGTACGATGTAGCCGATAGTCCAGGAAAGTGTTTTGGTACCTCTTTGTGTTGGTACAACAAGGCGACGTTCCTTAGCCGACCGCAGGCTTCTGATGGGAACGTAGCTCTGCAGAAATGATTTTAGGTACACTGGAGCAGACCCAGTGATTGTTCTGTATGCCAGCATCAGAGCCTTGAATTTGATATGTGCAGCAACCGGCAGCCAGTGAAGAGAGACAAGGAGTGGTGTAACATGCGCTCTCTTTGGTTCATTAAAGACCAGACGTGCTGCTGCATTCTGGATCATTTGCAGGGGTCTAATTGTGCATGCAGGGAGGCCTGCAATGAGAGTGTTACAGTAGTCCAGTGTAGGTATGACAAGTGACTGAACAAGAAGTTGTGTGGCATGTTCAAAGAGGAAGGGTCTTCCTGATATTGTAGAGTGTAAATCTACATGATCGTGCTGTCTTTGAGATGTGGTCTGTGAAATTTAGTTGGTTATCAATGGTTACCTCTAGATTTCTGACAGTTTTGGAAGGCGTTACTGTAGTTGAACCCAGTTGCACGGTGATGTTGTGTTCAACCTCAGGGTTGGCTGGAAAGACAAGGAGTTTAGTCTTGGCTGGGTTAAGTTGTAAGTGGTGTTCCTTCATCCAAGCAGAGATGACTGCCAAACAGGCAGAGATTCGAGCAGTCACTGTGGTGTCGTTGGGCTGGAAAGACAAGTAGAGCTGTGTATTATCGGCATAGCAGTGATCAGAGAAACCGTGTTCCTGAATGATGGGTCCCAGTGATGTTGTGTATATAGAGAAGAGAAGTGGCCCAAGCACTGAACCCTGAGGTACCCCAGTAAGTAACTGATGTGACTTGGACACCTCACCTCTCCAGGCTACCTTGAAGGACCTACCTGAGAGATAGGAATTAAACCAGTCAAGCACAGTTCCTGTGATGCCTAGAGAAGAGAGGGTGGAGAGTAGGATATGATGGTTGACTGCGTCAAAGGCTGCAGAAAGATCCAGCAGAATCAGGACGGATGATCTGGATCCAGCTTTCGCCTGTCTCAGCGACTCAGTGACAGACAGCATGGCAGTCTCGGTGGAGTGTCCACTTTTGAAGCCTGACTGATTGTCATCCAGCAGCTTGTTCTGTGGAGATAGGCAGAGATTTGATTGAAAACTGCCCTTTCAAGTGTTTTCGCCATGAATGGGATGAGAGAAACTGGTCTGTAGTGTTCTACTTGTGTGGGGTTAAGTGCAGGTTTTTTCAGCAGCGGGGTTACTCGAGCCTGCTTAAATGTAGTGGGCAAAGTGCCTGTAAGTAGAGATTTGTTAATTATGTGTGTGAGTGCAGGTAGGATGGACTGAGAGATGGCCTGGAGAAGGTGGGAAGGAATGGGGTCAAGGGAACAGGTGGTAGGGTGGTTGGAGAGTAGGAGTTTAAAGACCTCAGTGTCAGTCAGAGGAGGGAACATAGAGACAGAAGAGGTACATATAGGAGGTGGGTGTTTGACAGGGTGTGGTGCTGAGAATGTGTTGCTGATAGCTGTAACCTTCGTAGTAAAAAATGTGGCGAAGGCATCTGCTGTCAGTGATGTGTCAGGCGATGGAGGGGGAGGGCAGAGAAGTGTGTTGAATGTTCTAAACAAGCTGCGAGTATCTGTGGTGCTGTTGATCTTGTTCTGGTAATAGGAAGTTTTTGCAGATTTAATGTTATCTGAAAAAGTTGCAAGCAGAGACTGATACTTACCCAGATCTGCTGGATCTTTAGATTTCCGCCATCTCCTCTCAGCTGCCCTGAGGTCAGTCCTATGTTCACGAAGGATGTCAGAGAGCCAGGGGCTGGGTGGTGTAATACGCACTGGCCTAGAAGAGAGAGGACAGATGCTGTCTAAACAGGTTGTTAAAGTCGAGCTTAGTGTGTCTGTGGCAGTGTTTACATCCAGGGTGGAAAATATGTTTTGTGTGGGAAGAGAGGTAGTGATAGTAGTGGAAAAGCGCGAGGGTGAAAGAGAACAGAGTTTACGGCGAAACCAAAGGCGGAGTCTGTTTTAATATAGATGGGAGAGTCATGTTGAATTGAACAAAGTAGTGATCAGAGACATGTAAAGGAGGAACAAGAATATTTGAGTTGGTACAGTTACATGTAAAAATGATTGCTGTAGTGCTTAGTCTTTCCAAGTCAAACGAGGCCAGAAGAGCATGAAGTTCAGTGGCCTGGGGCTTGTCTTGGTGTATGTTGAAATCTCCAAGAACCACAAGTGGCCTACCATCCTCCGGGAAGGAGGACAGCAGGATGTCCAACACCTCGAGAAAGTTTGTCAGCTGACCTGGAGGGCGATAGATGACAACAACATTTATTTTTGTGGGTTGCATTGTAGTAATAACATGGAATTCAAAAGAAGTATTGTTACATAGAGAAGAGTGTGGTGAAAATGTCTAGTTGTTTGGAATGAGCAAACCTGTTCCCCCACCCCTGCCGGTGTGTCGAGGGGTGTGAGAGAAGAAGTTGTTGGAGAGAGCAGCAGGTGTTGCTGTATCCTCTGGATGTATCCATGTTTTTGTCAGTGCCAGGTTGCTGAGGGTGGACTGTGTGGTGAAGGCTGGAATGAAGTCAGATTTGTTCACAGCTGACTGGCAGTTCCAGAGTCCCACTGAGAAAGAGAGCGGAGCAGGTGCTGAAGTGCAAAGTGGCCGTAGGTTGTGTGGGTTGCGTTTTGTCTTGCGTCTATATCATGTAAACTGTCTGTAACAGATAACAGGAAAGTGCTTGAGGGCATATGTAATTCGTGAAGTAGACGTGTTAGTATTTAGAAGGAAAATATAAGAAAATAGATACAATCAAAAGATACTTAAGTGCTATGGTGAGTGGCGCCTTGTCGGTGTCCTAGCTCGGTGGACTTGCTGGTCTTTACACAAGTAGGTCAGCATTCCGCTTCAGCATTCACATCGAATATATACACGCTGCCAACGAGCCGTTAAGTGAAAAAAGCTGGACACGCCTTAATGCTACTTAGCACAACAAAGCATGGGTAACCGAAACTAAGGGTCGCGAGGTGACAAGCGCGGGAACAAACACGACTTCAGTACACTGCAAACAAACTATGTTAAACTTTAGCAATAAATAATGCTCTAAAACAAGTGAAGCACTGTTTATAGACACATTAAAAACAACAATAGTTTTACACACACTGGACAAACAAATCTAAATCTAGCTGGTGCTGGACACACCTTAATGCTACGTAGCAGAACAAAGCTAGTCATGTGGGCAACTGAAACTAAGGGACGTGCGAGGTGACAAGCAATGGAACAATCGCGACTTCAGTACACCTTAGTTTTCTTGATGAAAACTGAAAGGCAACACTTCGATCAAAAAGGTGAATGGGGGGGCCTGGGTAGCTCAGCAAGTAAAGACGCTGACCACCGCACCTGGAGTCACAAGTTCGAATCCAGAGCATGCTGAGTGACTCCAGTCAGGCTTCCTAAGCAACCAACTGGCAACCAACACTGCAGCCTCAGCTTTCTGTTCTTGACTGACTGAAGTGGAACCCAGCATGGTCTTCTGCTGTTGTAGCCCATCTGCCTCAAGGTTCGACGTGTTGTGCATTCTGAGATGCTTTTCTGCTCACTACAGTTGTACGGAGGGGTCATCTGAGCTACCGTAGCTTTTCTGTCTGCTTGAACCGGTCTGGCCATTCTCCGTCGACCTCTCACATCAACAAGGTGTTTCCATCCGCCGAACTGCCGCTCACTGGATGTTTTTTCATTTATGAAATGGATGAAGTGACCCTTTTAAGCTTTAGCATATTCAAACACATTAGTATTTTAAAATTAGAAATATTACAATTAGTAATATTAAATGACTTGGAATCTATCTAAAATTATTTTAATATTAATCTCATCAGTACTCATTTATACCTTGTTACAAATCAAAGAACCTAATCAATTTTAGCACATTACATGTGATGGGAGTCATTGTTTACAAGACTGTAATCATTGTTGAAGCTGTGGCCTAGTTGTTTATGCACATACTCTAGAAATGTTGAGCTGTAGGTTTGAATCCGACCTATGATATTCCCCCTCTTTCTATCCTCATAAATTCTTCCTCTTTTCTGAAGGAAATATGGCAAAATAAGCCAATAAAATAAACCAATAAAAATAAGCAACCATTACAAGAAAACATTTTGATGGCAGTGATACTTATGGTGTGAAAATGGTGCCGTAGTTAGTGACAAACTCTGATCACAAAAGCATGTTATTACTAATCTCAAAGCTGTGTTTTTGGACTTGGCAGATGTTGTTGAGGGCTGAACTTGTCCGTACTTTTATATTTTTTAACAGAGGGCCTTCACACCTGTTCATATGCTGTTTGTGATGTGGAATGGAGCCAGTGCAGCACCTGTTGTGCAGCTAAATTGTGATTTGGCATTAGGTCATCACAGCAGCTGTTGGGACGCTAAATTGTGATCTAGCATGAGGTCACTGGAGATACTAATAGAAGATGATATGGAGATACCTTGCAGGAGGTTTGTGTTAATCTTTTAGGAGAACACCACATCATCCACACTGTTGTGGCAAGTGCCGTCTTTGTCACCATCAGATATCTGAACAGTGAAAATAAAGTGATGCAGGTTCTAAATACACCATACAGTGTCACCATACAGTGCCCTTTAATTTTTTAAACACTTCCCTCCTACCACCTGTTGTCGTTTCCCAAAATATTTCTTACAAAAATTTATTATGGTTTTACTATAGGAAAAATACCTTATACCTGTTATTCTGTTCAGAGACAGTATACACTCACTGATCACTTTATTAGGAATACCTGTACACCTACTTATTCATGCGATTATCTAATCAGCCAATCGTGTGGCAGCAGTGCAGTGCATAAAATCATGCAGATACGGGTCAGGAGCTTCAGTTAATGTTCACATCGACCATCTTAATGGGGAAAAATGTGATTTCAGTGATTTCGTCCATGGCATGATTATTGGTGCCAGATGGGCTGGTTTGAGTAGTTCTGTAACTGCTGATCTCCTGGGATTTTCACGCACAACAGTCTCTAGTGTTTACTCAGAATGGTGCCGAAAACAGAAAAACATCCTGTGAGCAGCAGTTCTGCAGACGGAAATGCCTTGTTGATGAGAGAGGTCAACAAAGAATGGCCAGACTGGTTCGAGCTGAGAGAAAGGCTACAGTAACTCAGATAACCACTCTGTACAATTGTGGTGAGCAGAATAGCATCTCTGAACGCACAACAAGTCAAAGGCGGATGGGCTACAACAGCAGAAGACCATGTCGGGCACTTTATTAGGACCATAGTGTTCCTAATCTTAGTGAGTGTATGTTCTGTTTGGATGATGTTTGATATTGGGAAATTAACAGGATAATACATATAATAGGCTCATATAAATAAAACTCATCAACTTTTAGAAGGGGAGAGATAAACTTTTCTGTATCTTTTATTGTTGACATCAACAACAAAAATGTCACTTTAAACATGCCCTTATACTTGGAAAAACATAACCAAAACTATGCACGATAAAAGAAAATGCTGCCCATGCTACATTTAATACAGAATACGTTTTTTACTATGTTGGGTCGCCAATTGATGTCCAATGTTAAATCTGAGTCCCAAAGTAAAACCAGTTAAGAACCACTGGTCTATGCTACCACATTGTTAATGGTGACACCAGGGAGCAAAAAGTGTCAAAATGTCAGATGCAACAACTTAAACCACAGCACGAGTAGGCTTGATTTAGTCTCATATCAGGTTATTAATCTAACTGAAAGGAGCCTGTTGCCTTTGTGGTGGGGTGTAGTTGCATGTATGTTACATGTACAGCTTGGTTTTGCTTTCTTGAAGTAACTTGCAGAGATAGGATAAGAAAATACAGAGCGGCTACCATGAGATGCTTTACGATTTAATGAACCAGAGATGTTTAGAATCAAGTCCGGTATTCCTTTAAAATGGTGTTAAACGGCCGCTTGGTGTTTAAAAAGGCTTTCCTGGTGGACAATCATAGTTCAGATGATGAAAAATGTTTATTTATTTATTTATTTTTGATGATTTACTTTCCAAACCTGTATGAGTCTCCTCTGTGGAACACAAAAAGAGATGTTTGGCTAAATATTAAGGACTGACAGCCTCAGTCACATTTCACTTTCATTTTATGGATGAAGGATGCAATGGAATGGTGACTGAGACTAATATACTGCCTAATGTCTTTTTTGTGTTCAAAGTAAGGAATTATTGATAGGTTTGGAACACCACGAGGGTGAGCAAACGATGACAGTAGTTTCGTGTTTGGGTGAACTATAATTTTTATCGCAGTTTTTTTTCAAACACTGTTCATGGCAGTTGCAAATCAACATGAAATTGACACTGTGTCTTCCTGTGGTAAGCTGTGGAAATATCTCCAACTCTTGCTTCTGTTTTTAAATGAATGCTGAAACAGGAAGAGGAAGTATGTTGTACATAGTCTGTACTCTCTCTGTAACTAATAAACTCTCTGCCGGCTGTCAGGAAGAGCTTGTACGAGAGGAGGATGAAGGAGATAGATCGGGTATTTTACTAACTTATGTGTCTTTTATCGTGGTATATTTTCTTTATATGGTGTATAGTGTGCTTTCTTCTGAAGACATGAATATCATGCAGCACTACGATAGCAATGTACTACTTTGAAGCCTTGTGCACAGAATGCATTTTGTTTCCTATTCAGGTCTATTGACCTGTTTTGACACAGAACTTGTGTGTTTTCATTGCAAAAGGCCTGATAAAGAAATTGCATCTATTGCACTAGCATTTTATGTAATCTTTTGCTCTGTACCTACACGATATAAAGTATTTTGCGAGTTGATTGTGTACAGTATATGTATATTTTTGTGTTTGTGCACTTTTAAATTGCGCACTGTTGACGATACTGCTTTTTTGCACCTAAATTGATAGTATATTTATGGGTTAATCAATCAATCAATCTTCAGTATCAATAATGGCAGTCCAAAGAATTTGCGCATTGAATGAATTGGAGTATTTTGAAGCTTCAGTCTGCATCCCTCATTTTAATGTTTATTTACATTATAATTAACTGTGTCTCTAACTCGCTTGTTTTCTTTTAGTGCTCCAACTCAAACTTCAGCAGAGGCGGACTCGAGAAGAGCTGGTTAACCAGGGGATCATGCCACGTAAGAACCATTCGCACTCTGCTAGTAGAAGTTAATAATAAGCTTTCTTTACTTGGCAGTAAAGTTCTAACAGTGGTTGAAGGTTCTACTCATTCGACAGCATTGGTGTCATAATGTTGATTACCACAAACTTGTATTTAAAAAAAATACAGTGACTGTAAGACACTTACAATGGAAGTGAATGGGGCCAGTCGATAAACAATAAAATACACACCGGTTCAAAAGTATATCCACAAGATGTTAACATTATATGTATTAACATGATTTAAGTGTCATAAAATCAGGGATTTACCATTTTACAACATTTACCATATTACAGGGTTCACTGACTGTATGTTGTCATGATAACAAAGCTGTAATATTGGATATAACTTTCCACAGATAAGGTTACCAAGTTATTTTATCACATTAAAATCAAGTTAGCATGTACAACCCCAATTCCGAAAAAGTTGGGACAGTATGAAAAATGCTAATAAAAACAAAAATGAGTGATTTGTAAATTATAGTCACCCTTTGCTATATTGAAAGCTCTACAACTACACATTCTGTGATGTTTTACCCTGTGAATTTCATTGTTTTTTTGAAAATGTACAGTAATTGCAAATCAGATGATTGCATCACCATTTCTTCTAATAACATGGAATGCTTCAGACTGCTCCCATAATATTTCCAAGCATCTGTGATATCTGATATCTGCTGATATCAGCATCTGGCTTTGGCACACTGGCTGGCCCATAAACACTGGCACAAATATATTCTTGATTGATTTTCTAGAACTTTATGGAATGACCATTATATTGATTTTATTGGAAAGCGAGGAAGCAATTGCTGGTTTCCTTGCTAGTTAACTATACAACTTCCATAATTTGGGGTATTGGTTATAATGGAAATAGAATTTACTATTAGCGGTTCATTTATTTTGATTACCACACATAAAATATCACTACTGCCTGACTTTCTCACTGAAAAGAAATAGACGTTCTGAGAAATGACACCTGTCTCTGTAAACAACAGAATACTTGGAGGCAGTTCTCTGCCTATGGTGCAAGTTGGGGCAGGACTACCTGTTTTTCCAACCAATGGCAAACAAGGGAAGTGTTTGGGAGACCTTTTTTGAAAGATTGTTATTTTTGCAATTTCATTTGGTGCCATTAGTGGCATAGAAATTACACACTAGCTTTAAAATTCAAGAATTACCATTTAATAATCTAAAATTACAGATGAATGATGATTTTTAAGACCGTGACATCTGAGGGATCAGAGATCACGCACATTCAGAAGTGGTTTTCGTCTTGCCCTTTATGCACTGAGATTTGACCAGATTCCTCTAATCTTTTAACTATATTGTACACTGTAGAGGGTGAAATGCCCAAAATCCTTCCAATTTGTCTTTGGGGAACATTGTTCTCAAATACTGGATTATTTGCTAAAGCATCGGTTGGTAAATTGACAAGTCTTGAACGATCCTTGCTCTTGAAGGACTAGGCTGTTTTTGGAGGCTCTTTATACAGTATACAGTATTATGACACAATTGCTTCACCTGATTAACATCTCCTGTTTCACATCACCACCTATTTCAACTCGTCAAATTGTTATTAGTCTTAAATTGCCCCGTCTCAACTTTTTTGGAGCATGTTGCAATCATCTGATTTGAAATTACTGTACATTAATTAATTAATGTACTGTAATTCATCATATAATGTGCAGTTGTGGTGCTTTCAATATAGCAAAGGGTGAATATAATTTACAAATCACTCATTTTTGTTTTTATTGTCATTTTTCATACTGTCCCAACTTTTTTGGAATTGGGGTTATATAACGTTTACATCTTTTGACTACACTTTTGAAACCATGTGTATTTTAATGTTTATGGACTGGCCCCATTCACTTCCATTGTAAGTTATTTACTGTAACTGTGCATTTAGCTTTTTTAAATAAACAAGGAATGAGTCTAAACTATTTTAGGTGACAATGAACATTATGGCACAAATGCTGTCGGTTTAACGTAACTTGTATTGAACACAGAACATTCCTTTAAGTTCCGCTGCAGATTTGTGGATCCCTTAAGTTCTGTTCTACTATGTCAAATTTATGCTTTGCATTTTAAATGTAGTACATCCCGATTGTTTCTTAAATCCATTAATGATATTTTGAAAATAAGTTTTTCTTCCCTTGCTCAAATATACACTATATTGCCAAAAGTATTCGCTCACCCATCCAAATAATTGAATTCAGGTGTTCCAATCACTTCCATGGCCACAGGTGTATAAAATGAAGCACCTAGGCATGCAGACTACTTCTACAAACATTTGTGAAAGAATGGGCCGCTCTCAGGAGCTCAGTGAATTCCAGCGTGGTACTGTGATAGGATGCCACCTGTGCAACAAGTCCAGTCGTGAAATTTCCTCGCTACTAAATATTCCACAGTCAACTGTCAGTGGTATTATAACAAAGTGGAAGCGATTGGAAATGACAGCAACTCAGCCACGAAGTTGTAGGCCACGTAAAATGACAGAGCGGGGTCAGCAGATGCTGAGGCGCATAGTGTGCAGAGGTCGCCAACTTTCTGCAGAGTCAATCACTACAGACCTCCAAAGTTCATGTGGCCTTCAGATTAGCTCAAGAACAGTGCGTAGAGAGCTTCATGGAATGAGTTTCCATGGCCGAGCAGCTGCATCCAAGCCATACATCACCAAGTGCAATGCAAAGCGTCGGATGCAGTGGTGTAAAGCACGCCGCCACTGGACTCTAGAGCAGTGGAGACGCGTTCTCTGGAGTGACGAATCACGCTTCTCCATCTGGCAATCTGATGGATGAGTCTGGATTTGGCGGTTGCCAGGAGAACGGTACTTGTCTGACTGCATTGTGCCAACTGTGAAGTTTGGTGGAAGGGGGATTATGGTGTGGGGTTGTTTTTCAGGAGCTGGGCTTGGCCCCTTAGTTCCAGTGAAAGGAACTCTGAATGCTTCAGCATACCAAGAGATTTTGGACAATTCCATGCTCCCAACATTGTGGGAACAGTTTGGGGATGGCCCCTTCCTGTTCCAACATGACTGCGCACCAGTGCACAAAGCAAGGTCCATAAAGACATGGATGAGCGAGTTTGGTGTGGAAGAACTTGACTGGCCTGCACAGAGTCCTGACCTCAACCCGATAGAGCACATTTGGGATGAATTAGAGCGAAGACTGCGAGCCAGGCCTTCTCGTCCAACATCAGTGTCTGACCTCACAAATGCGCTTCTGGAAGAATGGTCAAAAATTCCCATAAACACACTCCTAAACCTTGTGGAAAGCCTTCCTAGAAGATTTGAAGCTGTTATAGCTGCAAAGGGTGGGCCGACGTCATAGTAAACCCTATGGATTAAGAATGGGAGTTCACTTAAGTTCATATGCGTCTAAAGGCAGATGAGCGAATACATTTGGCAATATAGTGTATTTGTCTTCATCCTCATGTGAATCTGTCTTGTGGTTAATGTTAGCACATTTAGCTAGTCTCTCTCATCCTGCCTAGTATGCTGATTTGGTTTGGTAAGCCTAAGAAAGAGTCCTACTCACTTCCTTTGCTTTGTAAGTGAGTTTTCACTGAGCTGCGTCAAAGATTAGCCCATTCATATCAAAACAAAAATGTTTTGAGCTTAACTGTTGGTTCATTTGATTTAAAGCAGCAATCCGAGCTCTCACCCACACATGTGTTTGGACGAGCTGTGTTTGAGGCCAAAATTTCAAAGGAGTTTAGCACTTACTCACAAATGTTAAACCGAATGGTGGCTGAGGCTAACATTCCGCTTAACATCTTCTTTATTAATCCATGTAGAATACACGTTTGGGTACGAAAATGATGCCAGAATTTTAATTGGTGGGTGAGCCAATGAATTTATTTTTCCGTTTTTTTATTTTTTATATTTTTTACATTGATTGATTGTGCAACTTGGCCTTTTATAATGTAACTGGGCCTTTGAGGAAGCATGGCAATACAGTAGTTGAACCACCAAATACTTACCAAGCATTTAGAATTCATCTCAGAAACTTAGAGAAAAGTAGAAGCAAAGAGTTTAAACTTAGTGACAGTTCTCTTTAGTAAGTTTATGTAATGCTTCAGACTGCTCCCATAATATCTCCAAGCATCTCTGATCCAATTTGTACCTGGTGTCTGCTGATATTAGCATCTGGCTTTGGCACACTGGCACAAATGAACACAAATATATCCTTGATTGATTTTCTAGAACTTTATGGAATGACCATTATATTGATTTTATAGGAAAGCAAGGAAGCAATTGCTGGTTTCCTTGCTAGTTAACTCTATAACTTCCATAATTTGGGGTATTGGTTATAATGGAAATAGAAGTTACTGTTAGCGGTTCATTTATTTTGATTACCACACATAAAATATCACTACTGCCTGACTTTCTCACTGAAAAGAAATAGAAATGGACATTCTGAGAAATTACACCTGTCTCTATAAACAACAAAAACATGCCTATGTGTTAGCCAATCAGAAAACTTGGAGGCAGCTCTCTGCCTATGCTGCAAGTTTGGGGCAGAACTACCTGTTTTTCCAACCAATGGCAAACAAGGGAAGTGTTTATGGAAAGATTGTTATTTTTGCAATTTCGTTTGGTGCCATTAGTGGCATAGAAATTACACACACTATCTTTAAAATTCAAGAATTACCATTTAATAATCTAAAAGCAATAATTGCTATTTTACAGACTTGCAGAATACATGCTTCCGTGCTAAAACGCACTAGTCTAAGATAAAGATATTTTGTGCAAAGGCCAAATAGAGTTTTTACTCTTACTCAAAGTGAATGCATGGCTGGCCATGCACTTCATTTGGGTGGGTAAAACACATATATATGTACACACACACACACACACACACACATACATATACAGACATAGATGAACCAGAGACCAGGTGATAAGTGGTGTATTGAAATATATGTCATGTTTCCCATTATATCGGTTAGGCAAAGGTCCGGCTTATGCTATTTTCATGAAAGCCAGTTGCTATCCATTTGGTTTCCAAAAGCCATTTGGTTATATGGAGATCTAACTAGAAACACTGAAGAGAGAATGAAGTTGAA
Source organism: Myxocyprinus asiaticus (assembly GCF_019703515.2). NCBI lineage: Eukaryota > Metazoa > Chordata > Actinopteri > Cypriniformes > Catostomidae > Myxocyprinus > Myxocyprinus asiaticus. The sequence goes on along the minus strand of NC_059357.1, from coordinate 8,725,608 downwards.
AGGGACTGTCCAGGATACAAATAAACAGTATGACAGCAGATAGCAACCTGAGGGGATCTTTACAGCACTCGGCCAATAACTGTCTGCTTCTAAAAATGGAACCAAAGGGAAAGATAAGCCACCAGCAAATCTGCAATACAAACACACCCCGAGATTCAGAGTGTGACTACAAATATCTGCTTTTTATATTCATGAGTCCCACTTTCACTGTCTTCTTCCTTTCACTTCCTGTGTATGTTGACACACACTTCCTGTCAACTTGAATGCACTTTCTTTCTCTCTCTTACTCAGTCTCACATGCATACACACACATTGTGTATCTTCCCTGAATGCTCCTACTTGAGTGTGAATTCTGTTTTGTGTATGTCAGTCTTGTTGGTCACTGTAAAGCAGTGAAGCCCTCTCCTCTTACATAAAAGAGAGTCTGCAACCCCCCCCCGGGATGAACTTTTTATATATATATATATATATATATATATATATATATATATATATATATATACTATATTTATTATTTCCGTAATGTGTGTGTGTGTGTGTGTGTATATATATATATATATATATATATATATATATATATATATATATATATATATATACATATACACACACACACACACACACTACCGTTCAAAAGTTTTGAAACACTTAACTGAAATGTTTCTCATGATCTTAAAAATCTTTTGAAATGAAGGCGTATGCTTAAATGTTTGAAATTAGTTTTGTAGACAAAAAATCATTGTGCCAACATATTAATTTATTTAATTACAAAACTAAAATTTTATTTAAAAAAAAAAGTTTTTGAAATTGATGACTTGGACCGAATAATTAAGAAAAGCAGCCAATAAGTGCCCAGCATATAGATGGGAACTCCTTCAATACTGTTTAAAAAGCATGCCAGGGTGATACCTCAAGAAGTTGGTTGAGAAAATGCCAAGAGTAAATTTCTGCAAAATCTAGGCAAAGGGTGGCCACTTTAAAGATGCTAAAATATAACACAGTTTTTATATATTTTGGAATTTTTTTTGTCACAACATAATTCCCATATTTCCATTTCTATTATTCCATAGTTGTGATGACTTTACTATTATTCTAAAATGTGAAAAAAAATAAAGAATGAGTAAGTGACCCTAAACTTTTGAACAGTAGTGTGTGTGTGTGTGTGTGTGTGTGTGTACACATATATATATATATATATATATATATATATATATATATATATATATATATATGTACACACACAGTTGAAGTCAGAAGTTTACATGCACTTACACTGAAGTCATTAAAACTCATTTTGAACCACTCCACAGAATTAATATTAGCAAACTATAGATTGGCAAGTCGTTTAGGACATCTACTTTGTGCATGACACAAATAATTTTTCCAACAATTGTTTACAGACAGATTGTTTCACTTTTAATTCCAGTGGGCCAGAAGTTTACATTCACTAAGTTAACTGAGCAGCTTGGAAAATTCCAGAAAATGATGTCAAGCCTTTAGTCAATTAGCCAATTAGCTTCTGATAATATGTGTACTGAATCGGAGGTGTACCTGTGGATGTATTTTAAGGCCTACCTTCAAAATCAGTGCCTCTTGCTTGACATCATGGGAAAATCTAAAGAAATTAGCCAAGACCTCAGGAAAAAAAAAAACTGTGGACCTCCACAAGTCTGGTTCATCCTTGAGAGCAATTTCCAAATGCCTGAAGGTACCACGTTCATCTGTACAAACAATAGTGCGCAAGTATAAACACCATGAGACCACGCGGCCATCATACTGCTCAGGAAGGAGATGCATTCTGTCTCCTAGAGATGAATGTACTTTGGGGCGAAAAGTGCAAATCAATCCCAGAACAACAGCAAAGGACCTTGTGAAGATACTTGAGGAAACAGGTAGACAAGTATCTATATCCACAGTAAAACGAGTCTTATATCGACATAACCTGAAAGGCTGCTCAGCAAGGAAGAATCCACTGCTCCAAAACCGCCATAAAATAAGCAGAATGCAGTTTGCAAGTGCACATGGAAATAGATGAAAATAGAGCCCGTAATCGTTTATTTGAATAAACTTAATGCGCATTTTGAATAATGCAAAAGAAAATCGTCCTCAGCCTAGTGCATAAACTTTTAAGAGCATTTTAAGAGGTTTTTTTTTTTTTTGCATATCAGGTGTTTCCATTCAGGTTTTCATATGCACAATTTCAACATTTTCATAAAAATGGTTGGAAACCCAGCTACTAACTAAGGGAAGCATGGCTTATAGGTCTTCTCTTTCTCTCCCTCTCCCCCGGTGCTGTGCACACATAAGCGTGCATAAGAGACCACTATCATCAAAGGCTGTGAGAAATAGGCATGTTATGATTTCACGATTCGATACAGAAGCTTGATGATACAATACGTTTATAAAAATAAAAAAATGTCGCCCACAATATATTTCCACTTAACCTTATTCTAGGATTCAACATAAATGTATTTTAAATCTTACGTGACACAACAGGGTCTGACATTGGCAACATAAAGCGCAGAGCTCTATAATAAAGTAACTTAAACATCAACACTGCATTTATCAGCAGATTGATATTAGAAAAACTCACAATTTTCATGTTTTTCTTGAGAAAAATTAGTTTGTCTACATTAAAGTAATTTTAATTTGAATAGCACTTTTCACAAATCACATAGTTTCAAAGCAGCTTTTTAGAAAATCATGACTTAAAGTCTTAAAGTCCCCAGTAAGCAAGCTAAAGGTGACCATGGCAAATAAAAAAAAAACTCCTTTCAATAGTTAGTGGCGAAAAAAAAAACCTTAAGAAGGAACCTGACCTGTGGCTTTACGTTATATGTACATAATCCAGTATGATTTAGCGATTTGAGCAAAAAAACTATCGGCACACGTAATTTTGTTGCCCTCTTTCCCCGGTTTCACTTTGCATGCAAACTTTAGCAGTCTTACTGGCTTATCCAAGTTTATGTGCTCATACTTGTTTACATTTTGATTTCAAAAGCGTGATTCATGTAATCACGGGTTTCTTACATTATCGTTTTTCTTTTTTCTTTTTTTTTTCTTTTTTTATAAGCTGTTTTTTGATAGTTTCTGCCTCGCAAGATGTTGGCGTAAATAAAACTACATTTTTGATGTACTGTAGCACCAGGACAAGACAGCATTGTTTGGCAAATTCGACAAACTGTAACGCTACAATCTACTTGCCGTTTGCCATCGGACTTTGAGCTGTCAACTTGCCTATGTAGACTAGTTGCTCTGTTTTCCTGTGAGCACTCAGCGCCGCTTCTCCGGGGAGGAGACTGTTTCACAGCTCTCAATGTTGCATTGCTTGGTTTTAATCACACTTATGTATTTATATTGAATCGAGAGCGTCGTATCATACAATACAATATGATACAATATTTTTTACACCCCTAGTGAGAAATGCGAAAGCATAACAACTGATTAAAAAAATATGATGATTGAAATATAATATGATATAATATAATATAACAGAGCCCTGCAGCTGCTTGATGGTCCATTATAAGGCGTAATATGTCAACAAGGTATGCAGTTTTAAGAGGTTTTGCTGTTTTGCAGTGCATGGTTATGAAGTTCCAGAAATTCAATGCATTTTTAAGATCCAAGAAAAATTAAAATTACAAGGACTTGGAGCACTTCATCCTCATAAAGTTGTGGAAAGATAATCTGGTTGGTAGACCAACATTTAATGAAGTTTTGCCATGGTGTTAAGGTGTTTGGACAGTTTTTTTTAATGTTTATGTTGAGATTTTGCTTATATCATGTTGAGTTTGACGAGGACGATGACATGCTGTCTTACTGGCATAGTAAATTTTTAGATCTTTGACTGCATTAAAGCAAATGTGGTTTCGGGGCGTGGACACCAGCTTGGGAACCACTGTTGTAAATCATCGTAAAAAATTACACACATCAGCAAATTCAAATTGAAAAAGCAAACACGTTCCATTTAGAAACAAAGAGCTCTAACACGGCTCTTGAATCATACATCCAGGATGCCGTTCAGAATGGAAACCTGAAAAGATCTTCAAAGATTTGAGACTTTGATTGTGCCTTGAGTTTAGACAGGGATGTGGTTATGGGGACTTTTCTGTTCAAGTACTGATTATTACATAAACATAACTTTTATTTGTATAGCGCCTTTCACAACACACATTATTTCAAAGCAGCTTTACAGAAAATTATGCATTAACAGAAAATGAAATTGAAATATCTATAAAGTCTTAGAGTCATCATTATGTAATTTGATAAAATACAATTGTGAATTGTGTTTAAAAATAAGTAATTAAATAGTAATTGTATTTAGAAACCAAGTGAGCAAGCCGAAGGCGACTGTGGCAAGGAACACATAACTCCATAAGATGTTGGTTAATGGAGAAAAATAACCTTGGGAGAAACCAGGCTCACTGTGGGGGCCAGTTCCCCTCTGGCTAACAGCATGAATATAATACCAATATTACTTAATAATGTATAGGCAAGTCATGGTTTAAAATTATTAAACTAAGTAAGTGTTAAGGGTCAGTGTTTAAACAAAGATTTTGTAAGAACTGTAAGATTAATGACTAATGACTTTGAAGTCCATCCTGGATTAACTGCAGAAGTTCACATAGATGCAGTTGTCCTTGTTAGTTGGCTGATGAAGGGTTTTTTTTTTTTTTTTTTGTCAATTAATTGATAGTCTATGTATTCCATTATAAGAGTGTAGTCCATCATTAGACCAAGGTGATGCAGGCAGAGATCGGTGAGGTGCATCGCAGTTCAACCGGCCGGTAATTTTGGTGAGGTCTATCCTAAGTCCAAGGTTCAGGCAATGGCATATGAAGTATCCCATGTCGTATGGTTGGAGTTGGCATCAGTTCATCCTCTGAAGTCCATCGTTGTAGACTGAAGTGTTGTTTGGCTGGCACCGGCTGCATTTAGTCATCATCACTCAGAGACACACAGCCGTGGAGTCCAACACGAAGCAGGAATGGAGCTGGGTCCAGCCAGTTCTGGTGACCTCAGGATAGGAGTCCCGAGGTTGAGACAGGGAAACAAATAGAACAATATTAGCATAGGTGCCATTCAATTTATTGCAGAGTTATAGATCATGATCATTGTTTCTGGTTTCTGGTTCCAGCAGACCTAACTAAAGCAGCTTAATTGTGAGCTGAAGGACAAATTAGGTGTATGTCTGGCTAAATAGATGAGTCTTTAGTCTAGACTTAAACTAAGTAAGTGTGTCTGCATCTCGAACAGTGTTAAGGAGACTATTCCATAGTTTAGGAGCCAAATATGAAAAGGATCTACCTCCTTTTGTGTATTTTGATATTCTAGGAAATATTAACAGGCCAGAGTTTTGCGATCGTAATGAACGTGATGGAATATAGCATGGTAGAAGGTCACTTAAGTACTATGGAGCTAGACCATTCAAAACTTTGTACGTAGTTAACAGAATTTTAACACACGAAATTTAACAGGTAGCCAATGTAATGACGATAAAATGGGGCTAATATGATCATATTTCTTGGTTCTAGTCAGCACTCTGGCTGCTGCATTTTGAATCAGTTGAAGTTTATTTATTGATCTTGCTGGACATCCTCCCAGTAATGCTTTAAAATAATCTAGTCTTGAGGTCATGAACACATGAATTAGATTTTCGGCATCAGCAACAGAGAGCATGTGTCGTAATTTAGCAATATTTCTTAGGTGGAAGAATGCTGTTCTATGAACATTTGTAATTTGATTTTCGAAGGACAGATTGGTATCAAATATAACACCTAAGTTCTTCACTGTTGAAGACGATGTAACAGTACATCCATCGAGAGTCAAATTATATTTTAGCGCCTTGTTTTTAGAGGTTTTTGGTCCAATAATTAGTACCTCTGTTTTGTTGGAATTGAGTAGAAGGAAATTTCTGGCCATCCAATCTTTGATTTCATTGATACACTCTGCTCATTTGGAGAATTGTGAAATTTCGTCAGGTTTTGAAGAAATATAAATTTGGGTACCGTCGGCATAACTGTGGAAACTTATTCCACGATTCCTGATAATATCTCCCGGGTGAAGCAGAGGTCCTAAAACTGATCCCTGTGGCACTCCATACTTTTGTTTGGTTTGACAATTCCTCATTTACATAGACAAAGTGGTAGCGATCTGATAAATAGGACCTAAACCATGCTAATGCAAGTCCACAAATGCCAACATAATGCTCTAGCCTATTCAAGATAATGTCATGATCTATCGTATCGAATACAGCACTAAGATCTAAAAACACTAGAATTGAAATGCAGCCACGATCAGATGACAAGAGCAAGTAATTTGTAACTCTGATAAGTGCAGTCTCTGTACTGTGATGGGCCTAAATCCTGACTGAAATTGTTCATATATATATACTATTTCTCTGTAGAAATGAACATAGTTGGGAGGACTCTACTTTTGACAACATGAAATGTCTTGGATACAGCACAAAGACTCCAAATTTTTACATCTGCAGTTGAAAGGGGGTACAGAGCACCGATTGGATTTGTACTCTTGATTTTTTTTTACCCCGATTATATAAGTCACCTTCAATATGAAGATGGCTGCTGTTTGACGTCATTTTTGAGGGGGAGTTAGAGCTGAAAATGATGATGAGACCGTTCACACACATGAAGTGGTTTTTCACCCAAACCATATTCCAGTTCTCTCTCTCTCTCTCTCTCTCTCTCTCTCTCTCTCTCTCTCTCTCTCTCTCTCAAATACATACACTTCTCCCTCTTTAGGCAGATGGCTGCATGTGTCATGGTTTCAGGGCATTTTTGGCTGTGTGTGTGTTCAATGATGTGAAAAGAGCCATTCACTGCTGTGTGCACTATGACCCATCCATCCATATGTCCAACCATTTTTCTCTCTTGCTTTTTCTAGGCTTTATGGCTATATGATTTATAAATCAATATGGTTTTGAAAACTTCTTACCATTATAATGTACCCTGTAGTAGGGAACCATTTATCTATGTCAACGGTCGTGTAATGTGCACAAGGCGAGTCGCAGACGCTACAACAGATTTCAAACCTGCTTGAAATCTGGCCGGCGGGTCGTCAGGTGTGTGCACTTAAGTCTGAAGTAATTATGCAGATCAGGCAATGGCAAAATCTGTAGTGAACGAAATGTGCACGCCAATTCTAATCTTATGGGCTGAGTTGTTATTTTGAATCAAATTCAGTTTACCACCTGCTTTCCTCAGGCGGTAATTTTGCAAGATTGTGGGTGGTTGGTGAATAAGACGCAGTACAACATGCAAAAGTTGCCCAATTGTTTAATGAATTTGCCCCTCAGTGTATACTGTTTGAATTGGTGGGGGGGGTTAACAGATCTAATATTATTTGCTTCCAGTGTCAGAGTAGTTAGACCTAGTTATCGCAATTATCGTCACAGTAATAAAAAAAAAAAAAGCAAATTATGGCTAATACCAATATTGTCACCATACTCAAAATAATAAATAAATTAGTATTTCAGCCTATTTTTCAGGCATTTCAATTTCTTAACAAAATTCCATCAAATTGAATTGTAAAGTTTATTCGTATAAATTATTTCCATCACCTTAATGTGCATTTTGAATTATGCAAAACATTAGAAAATCCACCTCATCCTAGTGAATAAACTTTTAAGCAAATTTGAGAGCTTATTTGCATATCAAGCATATCGGCAATTATTAATAGTGTTTGCCAAGGCTTTTTTTTTTTTAAATAAACCACATGCATTTAACTTTTGGACACATAACTCTTCCTGCACCATTTACAGGCATGAATAATACCTCAAATTACGTGCCTTGTTGAGGAGTGGTGTGCCATTACTTTTCTAATCAGACTGAAGTTTGTTTTTTCCCATAGACTTGCATTGAAGGAGGGATCTGTACCTTATCTAGCGACCAGAATAGCATAGAGACTTGGGGGTGGGTTCTTTTGACCTGGATCGAAAAGCAACCACCTAGCAATGCCATAGCAACACCCTGGCAACCACCTGTAACACCCTAACATTGTGACTTGTGCACAGTTAAGCACCACAAACATTTTCTTCAATAAATGTAAAAAATCTACATCTTTATATCACCAGCATGCCTTTTCTTTCACCCTCTGGAGACACAGTGTACTAGCAAATATGTTAACCATGAAGAGAGAAGTAGTGTTTCAAGAGAGAATTAAATATGGGGCAAACACGCATAAACACACGCCAGACTCCTCAGACTGTGAACCTGCTGGATTAAACTCTCTTTCAGATGTGTCTTGCCCGATATTATTTTTAGATTGTGTTTGTGTATGTGTGTGTGTGAGTGTGTGTGTGTGTGTATTTATATATCTGCGAAAGTATGCCTGCTGTGAAGAGGTGCTTTGTAATGGAGAATATATTGCTTGGAAGTTCCTATCAAATGCCTTTAACAAGTCTCTTTTTGTCTCATTCTTTATTTATTTTCTTATTTTATTTTTTGCACTTTCTTTCTTCCTTGTCCTGTTTCCAAAGAATGAGTTGTTGCTCTGCTATACAAAAATAAAATTTGTACTTAATCAAAAAAAAGCTATGAGAAGTATTTGCATCACAGTGAAGTGTTAATGTTTCCTGTTATCTGCACTACACAAATAACAAGTTAGCTATTTAGGATTTCTTTCATTTACCAACAAATATTTCCTATCCTTACAGCTGTTTCTGTAACAGAATTTTTTGTATTTTAAAATTAATTTCTTTTGTATCTCTCTTTTTGTCCTCCAGCACTGAAAAGTTCTGCTTCCTTTCACGAGCAGAGACGCAGTTTAGAGCGAGCCAGGGTGAGACGTTCTCCACTACAAATTGTATTTTTGGGGCTCATTTCTTGATGGATGAAACAAACAAACAAACCAAAAACTCACTCTCTCTCTCTTTTACTTTCTCTGTGTTTCAGACTGAGGACTACCTGAAGAGAAAGATCCGCAGTCGTCCAGAGAGATCTGAGCTGGTCAGAATGCACATTCTAGAAGGTGTGTCTTTCACACAGTAACACACATCTGTCATAGAGGGTCCAGAGACTAATAAAGGCATACATGGGTGTTTCTTCAACTTCTGGCACTTTTAGCAATGTAGACTTCTAGAAAGTCTTGTTAAAGCATTTTTTCACACTAGTTTATTTAATTTGTCTACTAACTTTGTCTATGTCCAACAGTCCATGTACATGCATCACAGGAGATTTATGTCATTTTTGTTGAGACAAACATCTCATATTTCATCTCAAGAATGCTCTTCACAGACACTTTTGTCAACTTGGTTAACAAGTACGCTAACGTTTGAAAAAGCATTTGGTGTGGTGGAAATGATGGCACAAAACTCGCAATTTAAAAATTTGTTTCAATGAAATGTTTTATGTTTATTTCACTCTTTGTTTAGATTTTCATAGTTTTAAACGTAAGAATTTCTGTATTTATAATGGATTTTCATAGTTTAATATTGAACGTCTGTGTCTTAGACAAGGCTAAAACAATAAAATCTATACATGAAAGGCATTTTAAAAGTATCAAAAATAAATAATGAATGCCTCATAAAACGTTTCCAAGTCAGTTTTATTGTGACCTTTATATGACAAAAAGAAAATACTTGAAATCTGTTTGTTTTAGTACAAATCACATGAAATTGCCAGAAGATGAAACAACGCCAATATATCTATTATCTTTAGCGATAAAAGTGGAAAAAAGTTACTTAAGTAAAATAATTACAAATGTGTTCACATGATGCCAGATTATTTATGTATGTGTTTTAATATGTAATTTTTGTATACAGAGACGTCAGCGGAGCCCTCCCTTCAGGCCAAGCAGCTTCTGCTGAAACGAGCACGTCTGGCAGACGATCTGAATGATAAAATCTCCCAGCGGCCCGGCCCGATGGAGCTCATTCACAAGAACATTCTCCCAGTACACAGCAGCCTCAAACAAGCCATCATAGGTACTGAATTCAAGCCATATACAGAACTGTGTACAGTGGCCCCAAAACGTATTTGGACACTTAAGCCACACTTGCTGTAAAAGTACATTAAAAGCCACTCTTAAAGGGATAGTTCACCCAAAAATGAAAATTCTCTCATCATTTACTCACCCTCATGCCATCCCAGATTTGTATGATTTATTTATATTTTTTTTGCAGAACACAAATGAAGATTTTTAGAAGAATATGTCAGCTCTGTTGGTCCATTCAATGTGAATGGTGGCCAGAACTTTGAAGCTCCAAAAATCAAATGAAGGCAGCATAAAAGTAATCCGTATGACTCCAGTGTTTAAATCCACATCTTTGGAAGCGTTATGATAGGTGTGGGTGAGAAACAGATCAATATTTAAGTCCTTTTTCACTATCAATCTCCACTTTTACTTTCAAATTCTTTGACCATTTTGAAAGTGAAAGTGGAGATTTACAGTAAAAAAGGACTATTCACTTGCATTGTAAGGACCAACAGAGCTGAAATATTCTTCTAAAAATCTTTGTTTGTGTTCTGCAGAAGAAAAAAAGTCACACATCTGGGATGGCATGAGGATAGTAAAGGATGAGAGAATTTTCATTTTTGGGTGAACAATCCCTTAAACCACATTTGAAAATGTAACAAATATCAAACCATGTGGCATTTTTTTTCAAGAACCATAGCACAAGCACACTTTGTAAGCAAAACGTTTTACCAAAAACTTGGTGTTGTTGGATTTTAAATGATAAAACAATAGATATACTCTTAAAAATTAAGATAAAAAGTATTTGGAAATTTTCTGGTTGTCAAATGTTTGTGGAACATGTCCATAGTTATTGCAATAAACTACACATGTTGTTACTCTGCTAGGGCACTTGTGTGAACTTTTTTAAGTGTGGCTTTCTTTAAGAGTGCCACTGTACACAATACCTAGAATTAAAGATAAGTTTGAACAGAAGTCTAACTAAACTTTAAGACAGTGGCTACACTTATTGAACTTTGAAACTTTCTTTCATACTCTCTCATCTCCACTAATTCCCATCTAAATCCCTCAGTCTTTATCTACCCATCTTTATCACCCCTCTTCTGTCTCTTCTTTTTTTACCGTTCTTACGGTTGTGACTGAAGTGAAGCTCCGTTTTAACGTTAGCTTTAGCGATAGAGTCATCTAATGCTCCCAGTCATATCACAGACTCAAATATCCGCATTTATATTCCTCACACTCAACACTTCCCCTGGATGGTTCCCTTTTCCTCTCACTTTAAAGCCACAAACAGGCACACCAGAGCCCGCTCCATCGCATTGTTAGCGGTACGTGCACATTCATCTTCATATTTACATCCTGCCGTGTTCCTGCAGTGGTGCAGAGGGCGGTAATTAAATGCAGAGTTATGGTAATGAGATCGGTGCGCATCAAACACAGTTAAATTAATTAGAGGGGCATTTACATTCATGTTAATATTCGCAGCTCTGTGGCGGACTGAGTCGATTAACTGTGAAGTTCATGCAGTGTCGTACAATACTGCACTGTGAAGGAATGCTCGGATCATGTTTGAAATGCAATTTAAAATGTTTTAATCTGTAAATAACATAATTAGGGACTTACTGATTATCAGCATAATAACATACTCTCAAATCACGCTCGGATTAAATTAAAATATCATACAGCAAGGTTTAAAGGTTTTATTATTTACTCTGGGGCAATATTACAGCAGAGAAAGTGAAATATGCGTAAGAGGGTTTTTTTTTTATCATGTTGTTAAAATGCCTTACTTTTTCTTGTTTGAAATAACTTGCTAATGTTGTTTGCTAAGGAAAGCATCACTATTTTTATTGCTCATACTTGGCGTTAGAGATTTGATCAAATACTCTCACCATACATATGAAATTTTGCCATGCATTTACAGTATGCTATGGACATAAATGATACCTTGAATCATGTGGCTTGTTCAGGAGAGGTGTGCTATTATTTTCTAAGCAATCAGACTTATGATTTTTAATAAATAGGTGTATAAATCCCATAAACTTACAGTGAAGGAGGGGCCCAAGCCATACCTAGAAATGAGAGTATTTTGATTTTGAATTGAGTAAATCTAACAATCCTTTTTTTTTTAACTATCTATTTTTTTATTTCACTCTTCCTCTGTTCTCTTTCTATCAGAAACAGAGTTTCCAAAGGTAGTTGCAGAGAACTCTTCGTTTGATGAGGAAAGCAGTGACAGATTCTCTCCGGATCAGATACTTTGTCAGGATTCTCCTCTCGGCCCTGCCCACTTACCTTCTCCACCTGAGACACTGGCCAATAAAAGCACACCCAAACAGGTGCACTCACTCTCAACCCCTGTACTATACTTCTGGCCAAACAAACGGTGTATTTTAACATTTATTGTCTGGCCTCGTTTACTGCCATTATAAGTGCCTTACTGTAACCAAGATTAAAAAAATAAATAAATAAGAGACAATGCTAATGTATTTTCTGTAAACTTCATTATGCCACAAATGCTGTAGGTTTTCCCAATGCTGGCGCACTGTGTTTATATACACTCAAAAATATGTACTTTCCAGTCACTAGTGAAGTATACACTGATGAGCCAAAACATTATGACCACCTGTCTAATATGCTGTTGGTCCTTCGCGTGCTGCCAAAACAGCACCAACCCGCCAAGGCATGGACTCTGCAAGACCCAAGAAGGTGTCCTGTAGTATCTGGCACCAAGATATTAGCAGCAGATCCTTCAAGTCCTGTAAGTTGCGAGGTGGAGATGCCGTGGATCGGACTTGTTGGTCCAGCACATGCCACAGATGCTCAATTGGATTGAGATCTGGGGAATTTGGAGGCCAGGGTAACACCTTGAACTCTTCATAATATTCCTCAAACCATTCCCGAACAATGTGTGCAGTGTGGCAGGGTGCATTATCTGGCTGAAAGAGGCCACTGCCATCAAGGTATACCATTGCCATGAGGGGGTGTACCTGGTCTGCAATGATGTTTAGGTAGGTGGCACATTTCAAATTGACATCCACATGAATGGACCCAGACCCAGGGTTTCCCAGCAGAACATTGCCCAGAACATCACACTCCCTCCACCGGCTTGTCATCTTCCAACAGTGCATCCTGCTTGCCATCCACGTGATGTAAAAGAAAGCGGGACTCATCAGACCAGGTGACCTTCTTCCACTGCTCCAAGGTCCAGTTCCGATGCTCGCGTGCCCATTGTAGGTGCTTTCGACGGTGGACGGGTCATCATGGGCTTTCTGAATGGTCTGCGGCTAGGTCCCATATGCAGCAGGGTGCAGTGGGGTTCCTCCCATTACCATCATTCAAATTTTCTGTGATGTTCTGTACCACAGTAGACCTTCTGTCAGTTCGGACCAGACAGGATAGCCTTCGTTGCCCTCGTGCATCGATGAGCCTTGGGCACCCAACACCCTGTTGCCGGTTTGTGGTTTGTACCTCCTCAAGTAGGTAATCACCACTGCTGACCGGGAGCGCCCCACAAGCCTTGCCGTTTCAGAGATGCTCTGACCCAGTTGTCTGGCCATAACAATTTGGCCCTTGTCAAAGTCGCTCAGGTCTTTTCTCCTGCCCATTTCTCCTGCATTCAACATGTTGACTACTAGAACTAATTGTTCGTTTAGCATCTAATCTACCCAGACCTTGACATGTGGCCTTGTTAGGAGATGATCAACATTATTCGCGTCACCTGATTGGTCATAATATTTTGGATCATCGATGTATACTTATATTTTATAGTGTAAGTATGCAAATTAGTATACAACCAGACATATTGTAATAAATACATGCAGACTACACTTTAAGTAAATCCACCCTATGGATAATAAAGTTATAATCTTTCTTCAGAGTACGACACACACACGTTGATGTCTATGCGTAGTTCTTCATGCTCACTCAGCACTCTAGAGATGTGAATTATCCACAGCACACAGCGTCTCCATTCGTCTCATTAAACTTCCAGTCACGAACACCTTTGCACACATTTATGCAAACACACAAGCAATATGTAATTGTACTTTATCATCTGCACACATTTGTGTTTTGTTCCTTTAGTCACATTTACACATACATGCTCACTTTCTCGGAATGTAGTCACAAAGAGTTCCTTAAGTTTATGTACTTCTTGAATTTCTCTTTTAGGTTCCGCCCCCTCCTCCTTCCAAACCACTGCCAAACACAGCTAGCCCTGCCCCTCAACTGAAACTAGCCAATGGGACAACAGGCCAAAAGCAAGCAACTGCATTGCAAAAGGTGACAGATTTTCCTCATCTGTGTGTGTGTGGTTATTGTCCCTTGACTTGGGATGGTGGTTTGTAGAATTAACATGTTATCATCATGCTGACACTCATCATCTGTCTCTTTCAGGGTGGTAAAGGGACTAGTGAGCGCCCTGGTCAGCGTTCTAAGAAGGTGCGAGACAATAAACCAAAGGTAAAGAAGCTGAAGTATCACCAGTATGTTCCTCCGGATCAGAAAGCCGAGCGTGAACCTCCAGCCCTGCTTGACTCCTCCTACGCCAAACTCCTCTATCAGCAGCAACTCTTCCTCCAACTACAGATCATCAACCAACAACAGCAAAACTACAACTACCACACCATCCTTCCCGCCCCACCCAAGTAAGACACACCTCTTTGTACAGTAAATGTGCTTACCCAAAGAATGGCACTATTCTGTCACACATATGTAATAAAAAATTTTAAGCTTTCCAACAGAGACTGAAATGTCCCGGAATTTAGTTTGCTGCACTTTTAACCCTTTAAGCTCAGATGTGCCCACCAGCATTATTATGAAAATATTAATAACTACTGTCTTGACCAACACAAAATATGTATCGTTTTAAAGCTTAGAAGCTTACAATGCATTATGACCAAAACTGAATGCTTTGAAATTTGCAGACAAATGTGTTATTTTGTGATATTTCGGCAGTTTCTTAGGCTGAGAGTTTCAGAATATATCATAAAAAATTTGAAAAGTTATCCTTAAAATTATACCAAACACGTGACCCTTCTTGTTTGTGTCCCCCCCCCCCCAGGTTAAAAGCCTTTCAATTTGGGTATGCCATTGAAACAGGAAATCTTTAAAAACACCCTCAGAGCTTAAAGGGTTAATTAACTAGATGTATTTACAAACTGTTTTATTTTTATTTTAAAAAATGTGTTATTTTTGTCTTCAACAATATAATGGATTTGTGTTATGTTTATGTATTTAGGCCTCCAGCTGATCAACAGCCTGCTACAGCCAATGGCCCTTCACAGTCCAGCAATGCTCCGCCCCCTCAATCAGCTTCTACTAATTCAACTAGCCAGAATCACCAGACTACTGCAAATGGAGGCGGGATTAATATAGGGCCTTTGCCTTTCAACCTGGAAGAATTAAAGGTACCAACACCTCCTGCTATCAGTAATCAACTTGTGTTTATATCAGAATACTTGTATAGTTGTTATTCTGCTTTCAATACTAGTTACTGGATGGCTTTTCAATAATTGGGCAAATGTTATAAGGGAACTGATTTAACATCCTGTAATTCTCTTTATGTCCTGTAGGTGGCAGGGCTGAAGCAGGAGTTAAAACTGCGAGGATTAACCGTCTCAGGCACCAAAAACGATCTTATTGAACGGTTGAAGAATTTTCAGCAGCAACACGGTGGAAATGCCATCACTAATGTTCCAACATCATGTAAAACCAACAAAGCCCAACCTTCAGCCCCTGTAGTGGGAGGAGCCTCTTCCCCTTACCATTCAACAGACAGCAGCATGATGGTTCCTACCTACCCATTTGTTAGCAATGTAGAAAGGGCGCGAGCTCAGACTTCAGCGCCACATATAATGCAGTTTGGCAGCACTAGCTCCTCCCCTCCGGTTTCCCCCACCCACTCTGAACGCTCATTGGCTGGAATGAGCCCAGATGAAACAAGTTGTAATGGGGAAGCTTTTGGGGAAATGGTAAATTATTCTCTTTTTCTTCTTTATTTTCTTAATGCAAGACATTAGATAGATTGAAATGGATTGCTAATAAATTACTGATCCATTAATGCATGTAAAAGTGTAAAAAGTGATATTACAGATGTCCTTATCAGCTAATGTAAATGGTATACATACTGAAATGTCACATTTCTGAGGCAATCACTATTACTATTGTTTGTTCTTTAAGGAGCCATGCCAGTATAATAGGCAATTTAATATTCAGAAATTACACACTTCAGTTTTTAGGTTAAGGAATATTCCGGGTTCAATACAAGTTAAGCTCAGTCGACAGCATTTGTGGCATAATGTTGATTACCACAAAAAAAATTTTCGACTTGTCCCTACTTTTCTTAGAAAAAAATAAAAAATTTGGTTACAGTGAGGCACTTACAATGGAAGTGAATGGGGCTAATTTTTGAAGGGCTTAAAGGCAGAAATGTGAAGCTTAATACTTGGATGTGACTTTACACAAAAAAGTTAGTAAGCCATTTTATCACACTAAAATCATGCTAACACACATTCTGTTTACATCTTGTGGCTATAATTTTGAAACATTTACAAGTATTTTAACATTTACGGATTGGCCCCATTCACTTCCATTGGAAGTGCCACACTGTAACCCAGATTTTAAGTCGAAATAATTTTTTGTGGTAATCAACATTATGCCACAAATGCTGTCGATCGAGCTTAAAGGGATAGTTCACCCAAAAATGAAAATTCTCTCATTTACTCACCCTCATGCCATTCAAGATGTGTATGACTTACTTTCTTCTGCTGAACACAAACGAAGATTTTTAGAATTTTTAATATTTCAGCTCTATAGGTCCATACAGTGCAAGTGAATGTTGACAAAATCTTTGAAGCTCCAAAAAGCACATAAAAGCAGCGAAAAAAATAATCCATACGACTCCAGTGGTTTAATCCATGTCTTCAGAAACTATATGATAGGTGTGGGTGAGAAACAGATCAATATTTAAGTCTTTTTTTTTTTTTAGGATGAATGTCCACTTTCACTCTCCTCTCTACTAAGAGTTCTTCTTTTGTTTTTGGTGATTCACATTCTTCATGCATATTACCACCTACTGGGCAGGGAGGAGAATTCATACTAAAAAAGGACTTAAATATTGATCTGTTTCCCACCCACACCTATCATATCGCATTTGAAGACATCGATTTAACCACTGGAGTCTTATGGATTACTTTTATGCTACCTTTATGTGCTTTTTAAGCTTCAAAGTTTTGGTCAACATTCACTTGCATTGTATGAACCTACAGAGCTGAGATATTCTTCTAAAAATCTTTGTTTGTGTTCAGCAGAAGAAAGTAAGTCATACACATCTTGAATGGCATGAGGGTGAGTAAATGAGAGAATTTTCATTTTTGGGCGAACTATCTCTTTAACTTGTGTTGAACTCAGCAGATTCCTTTAAAGATTTAAACACTTAACCCTAATGGTTAAACTGAGTTTTTTTTTTGTTTGTTTTTTTCCTGTCCTCTCCAGGTGACCTCTCCTCTGACCCAGCATTTCTTGCAGCGTTCACCTCCTCTCCCCACCACGGTCAGCATTAAAGAAGAGCCCGACAGCCAGACGCTTCCGTCCTCCTGCTGCCTGGTGACCCAGTCTACTGCTCCCCCTATAGACAAGGACCAAATGCTCCAGGAGAAGGACCGGCGCATTCAGGAGCTCACGCGCATGTTGTTGCAGAAGCAGCAGCTGGTTGAATCACTGCGCTCGCAGCTGGAGGGCAAACAGGTAGGTGCGCCAGTCCAGGTGAAAGAGGAACCTCCTGGTGTCACCGTGGAGATGGTCAGGGTGACCATAAAAGAAGAGGTCATAGAGTTGGAGGAGGAAAGTGAGATGGTAACAAAGCCGCAGGTGTTCCAGCAGCCAGTGCAGGCGCAGACGCTTACAGCAAACAAGACAGAGCAAAACCGGCAGCAGCAGCTCATAATGCAACAGAATCAGCATAACCTGCAGCAACAAGCACATCAGAGGAAGAGGAAAACAAACAAACAACAACAACACAACCAGATGCAAGGCAAACTGCAACAACAAAAAGAAGTGAGCACAGTCTTTCCACAACATCGAATCGTATGATGTTTACCACATGGTCACTTTACTAATCAGAGTTCAAGGGAAAGTTCACCCGAAAATGAAAGTTCTCTCATCATTTACGCACCCTCAAGTTGTTCCAAACCTGTATGACTTACTTTCTCACGTGAAACATAAAATGATATGTTAGGAAGAATGACAGCCTCAGTCACCATTCGCTTTTGTTATGAAAGAAAGATGCACTCGCTGAGTGATGTTTTTGCTAACCTTCTTATTCTTTTTTTTTTTTTCAGCTGTTGCCTCAAGCACTTACCAACCAACAGTCAAGTCCCGCTTCTTCATTCCCAGTGGACATACTTAAATCTAACTCTCCCCCCACAATAGTGACAGATAGCAATGGCAACCAATTCCTGCTAACACTGCCCAATCAAAACACAGAGACACCAGCCAGAGGCCGCCCCCAGGGCAAAATAACCAATCATATCACTGTGCAGGTAATGTGTTATTTTTTTCTTTATGCTTGAACAGTTCGCCCAAAGATGAAGATTCTGTCATTTGCTCACGTTTTTCCAAACCTATATGACTTTCTGTCTTCCGTGGAACACAGAATGCTACAATTAGGCATTATGCTAATCCCAGTCACTGTTAACTCTTATTGCATCTTTTTAACATTGAATAGGCGAAAGGTGACTGAGGCTAACATTCTGCCTAACATATCCTTTTGTGTCGCACAGAAGGAAGTCGTACAGGTTTGGAACAACATGAGGGTGAATGATGACCGAGTTTCCATTTTTGGCTGAACTATTTGCTTAAGGTTGTCAAACTCTATAAACCTCTGAAATTGTTTTGTAATCACTGACATTTTCATTATTTTCAGAGACTACAGTCCACACCCAGCCAGTCAGTCACTGAATTACCTAAAAACAATAGCCTATCTGAAGAGCCTATACAAACTGTCATTTTGAAACAGCCAATTAAAAAGGTTGGTACAAGGTCACTGTTGTGCAGTTTATGTAAGAATAGAATAGTCATTCTAATATAAGAATAGTTTTGTGAACAGCTTTCCTTCAGCATGTCATTGTACTTGAGAGTGGGTTCTATGAGAACGTGGCAAATGTGGTCGCCAATATAAATTAATGATATGTATAATGCATCATCACTTATTCTTGATAAGTCATTGAACATGGTTAGGGGGCTTTTAAACTGGCTGATTGAAATACTAATGTCTAATTACTGTCATCAATGTTTAAATGGAGACTGCAGACATGGGCTATTAGCCCATTTAACATGGTGTCTAATTGAGATGCATATTTGACTTTGACAGGTATTAAAGCCAGAACTAAAAGTGTCAACCAATTACAAAGCGGCAAACTTTACAGCCATCTCAGCACCGCTCAATCGCCAACCATTCTTCTCTTCAGTGGATTCCATAAACAACAGTGAACCGGCCCGCTCTTCTCCCAATAACAATGTAAGAGTTTTGTTTGTTTATATACTATAACCAATGTTAATTAAAAATAGTAATCCACTGCAAATCACAAATTATCTAAAATTGTAATCAGATTACTTTAATAAAAAGTTTTACTTTTAAGTTGCTTTTTAAAACACTTTTCTTTTCAAAAAATTCAAAATAATGTCTTTGTTCATTATAACTTACAAGTCATACTCTCAGCACCTCACATTTCTCCTTCACAATGACTTGTTACATGGCCATAATTCGTGTATTCTACATAAATAATATATTAGAAATAAGCTTAACCCTATAATGTATTTAAAAGTAATTAAATCAATTGAAAGTCAGCAACTGTAATCGGATTACAAGCATTTAAAATGTAATGCATTAGACTACTTTTTTACTTAAAGTAATTAGATTACAGTAACTAATACTGTGTAATTAGATTACACACAAACCCTGACTATAAAGCTGTTCTAAAACCTACTTAGGCAGCATTTAGGCTTTTAAAGGGCACTCCCAATGCAAAGAAAGTTTGAAAAGGTAGGCAGCAACATTATGCTACCTTCTAAGATACCTCGTTTTGGCCAAATTATAAAGCAGCAAAGCATGTGTCCTTTACTGATAGAAAGTATTGCGGAAATCCGCATCACTTAACATATTTGACCATAATTATACCTATTCCACAAAATTCTGCAGATTGTCCCCCCAAATCATCTTAGAAAGTTCAATAAGAGCCCTGAGATTTTGTGCTGCTTATGAGGTTCAATTTCAGAATACTGCCTTAAAGGGACAGTAACCAAAAATGTGTTACTCCTAATGTCATCCCAAACCTGTATGACTTTCTTTCTTCTGTGGAACACAAAGGTTGTGTTGTTGGTTTTTGTTTCTTTGTTTGTTTGTTTTAAAATCTTAAAAAAAAAAAAATTGCCGTATATTGAAAGTGAATAGTGTCTCAGAATAAAAATAAATCATAAAACCACAGTTCAAGTAGTTGATACAACTCGTCTACTGTCAAGTCAAATCACTGGTCAACCCCATAAATACAGCACCCTAATCCAAAATGGTGACATCACTAATATCAAACCTAATTGGTTCTAACATGGAGTCGATAAATGATTTGATTTGAGAGTGAATACGACTTAAGTTTTTATCTGTTCCTCACACAGAGTGATCGTATGGCTAAAGAAGACTTTTTATGACAAATTATGGAAGCCCATTTCCACCACATAAAAAAGATTGTGCTTTGGTAGGTCAAAATTATGAGATACAAAGTCATAGTTTTGAAATACAAAGTCATAATTATGAGATGAAGTCACAATTTTGAGATAAAAGGTCATAATTTTGAGATTACATAATTTTGAGATGCTCAGTTATAATTTTGAGATAAAAAGTCATAATTATGAGATGCCCATCATAATTTTGAGATACTAAGTTAAAATTATGTATGATTAAGTAACTCTATGACTTAGCATCTCATAATTATGATTTATCATCTCATAAATGTGAATTTTTATATCATAATTTTGCATTTTTATGTCTCAAAGTTATGATTTTTATCTCAAAATAATGACTTTAAATCTCATAATTTTGATTTACCAAAGCACATTTTTGTATGTGGCGAAAATGGGCTTCCATAATATAACCTACATTTACTTGAGAAACAAAATGACATGATTTTAATTCTTGTATTCAAAGAAATCTAGCAAAATTAAGTGGTTTATGCTTAATTTATTTATTTATTTTTTTTTTTATTTTTTTATTTGCCAATAGAGTAGGGAAAATAAACTTAATTGCAGTATTCTGAGGAATAGATTTAAATATGGAAAAATATGTTAAATGAAGAGGAGTAGCTTGTTGCAGTGCTTTTTCAATAAAAGATACATGCCTTGCTGTTTTAGAAATTTTTATTTGTATTTTTTACAAACTGTTAAAAGGCATCCGCCTATGTAAACTGTAGACGGCAAGGCAGGTTCACCATTTTGGAACAGAGCTTATGACTTGTCTGAGCTGTAGTCTAAGTATAAACCTTCTCAGTGCCAGCAGGACTCTTTTCTAAAGCTAAATATCTAAATCTGTGTCGTACAAGATAGGAATTATAATAAGAACTTCAGATGAGTTTTGTCTAACTCAGTATTGCTGCTGTATATTGCACAGATTCTAATACTGGAGCACAGATTTATATGTCTGTAAATATAAAAAGAACTGAGCTTGTTTTGGTTACATCTTAAGACCTTTACGTGTTTGTGCTTAAATCACTCAATGTGCTCATTTACTGTTCAGATTTGCCAGTATCATGAAGCCCACATCCTCAAACCTGTTTAAATATAACTGTAAATGTTGTCTTCATTTTTCACTTTTTGTATTATTTTGTCACTCAGACTCTCTTCAGCCCCTATTTTAAACCTCAATTTCTTAATTCCCACTGCCCCAACGCACTCCTTTAATATGCATTCATCTCTGTATGTCAGGAGAACATGTGTCTGAGCTTGGACCAGCATGCTTTGCTCTCCCCTTCTACCTCCACTTTGTATTCACCCACAACTCTTTGTCATCAGGTACTGTCTTGTCCACCATTTCTTTCTGAAATATGCACTAATCCATCTGTCTTTTCATTTCTGTTGCTGTTCAGTTAGATCTGTTTTGATTTAGTATTAGTGTAGCTGACCTGTTATATTCCATGAATAACTACTGTAAACAGAAATACGGTTATCGTGTTGTTATTTATGACCTCATGAATTGAGAGACTACATGGAATATTTGTCACACTGCAGAACCATTTAAAATGAACAAGTGAAGGCAAAAAGGTGTTTAAACATGTTATCAAATAAATGGCAACCAGTTGCACATTCTTATAAATCTTGATGTTGCCAATGGACATGTTATGCATCAACTACCCATGATTTTGCTTACAATAGTGCAACATCAATTTGTGTTAAAATCCATGATTTTCTCATTTCATTTGTTTTACTGAATGATTTTATGGACTTACACTGCAAAAAAATCATCAAATAAATTTACTTGAGAAGCATAATGACATAAGATAGTAAGTCTTGTTTAGTGAGGTTTATGCTTAAAACCAGTCTGGTAAGAATAATAAACTTTTCCCTTTGAACTAAGCTTATTTGTCTTACCCAACTGACAAATAGGTTTTTCTTGTTTTAAGCTTAAAGGCCGAAACCTACTTCACGAAAGTACACAAGCGCTTGGCCTACGCGTGGTTCCGTTGTACATACTTTACATGCACTCTTGCGTTGCTCTGGCGGTTACAAACCTCACACCACAAGGGGGCGATAGAGTTTTTTTAGGCTCAACGAAACCGAATCAAGAAAAATTTGACTCTGTGGTCCGGTGTTTTAAGAAGTCAAAAAAGCCATCCCAACATGTCCAAAATGACTGGATATCCATAGCTAGTTGTGGCATCTCTGCTGCGGACGCCTTTCCGTTCCTTACTGGCTCGGACAAATTTGTCTCGTAGTTGTTTCCATTTTCTCTTTACAGTGTCATTATCAGAATTTAGGGAAGCTGCAATTTCTTGGCAAGCATTTTCAGTCGTTGTTTTATTCGAATGGCGAGGGATCGTAAATATGTTTGTATAAACTTGTTCAGCAAGACTCTCCTCAAATTGCTGCTCCACCATGACAATTGTTGACTGAAAACAGAAAATCTGCTCTAGCGCCCCTTGCGGCAACACTGAGAATGCAGCGCATACTTGCGTTTGGTTATGAATTGAGCGCTGACACATTTCAATACGCAACGTCACGTGGAATCGAGCTTGCGCAGCAAGGCGCGTCTGCGTTCGCGTACTTGCGTGAAGTAGGTTTGGGCCTTAAACCTCGCTAAATTTTGTTAGATTTCTCTGAAAACAAGACTTAAAATCTTATGTCATGCTGCTTTTCAAGTATGTATTTTGTTTTAAGGAAAAACACGGAGTAAGATGATTGACAATTTACAATAAGTTTCCATTTGTTAACATTAGTTTACATAAACTAACAATGAACAATACTTTTACAGCATTTATTAATCTTGGTTGATGTCAATTTCAACATATACTTAAACTTTTTAAATGAAAAGTTGAATATGTTAACATTAGTTAAATGCACTATAAACTAACATGAACAATTGTATTTTTGTAAGGGTTAAGGTTAGGTGGGGGTTAGATTAGGGCTTGTATTAACAAAGATTAATATATGCTGTAAAAAATATATTGTTTAATATTAGTTTATTATACCTAATGCAAGAATAAAATCTTACTGTAAACTGTTGCCAATTATTTTTTGAAATGCAGAGAAACTGATCCAAGATTAGATTATTGATTCAGTCCAATGTTTGTGTATCTGATGGTGTTGGTGTTCTTGCAGGAAAATGGCTGCAATCAACAGGCTGGTGACCTGTTTGACATCCTAATTCAGTGTGGAGGTGATGTTTCATGCTTTATTTAAATATTCATTGACCAGAGAACAGTAGATAAGCTTTTATTGTTTGAGAAATGGTGTAGCTGCTCACACTCATGGTTTGTTTTCCAACAGAAATATCAGAGAATTTCAAAGCTGCCCCTGATCCTGTTCTAGAACGGCTCCGCCCAAACACGCCCCTTCCTTCCAGCTATGCCCCTCTCAATCTCTCCACCCCTCTCTCTGACCGGCCTACCAAAACTTTGATTTTAGAACTGCAAGCTCCCTCGTTCGAGACACGCAGCAGTAGTGACTCAAGAAGTGGGCGTCTTGAAGATTTCCTGGAAAGCACTACTGGCAAACCGTTGCTGGGAGTGGAGCCAGGAGGACCTACGACGCTAATTGTCGACCTTCACAACCAAATGCTCAGCACTCCAAGTATCCTAGACCTTCCACGGTCCCCAATGGATACATGTGATCTGAGTTTTTCTTGTAACTCGCCGTCAGATTTGGTTGACTCAGCCCCTGCCAGTATGGATTGGATGGACAGTACTGGACAGTATGGATTGAGCGGGGCTGGAGGAGAGGGTCCAGAGATGGTATATATGAACGCACAAGTCTCCTCTAGCTTATTTTCCACAGACTTTCTCGACACTTCTGATCTGCACTGGTCTAATTTATAGCCCAGTGGGACTTACGATTTATCCAAGGCTCATGGTTAGATAAATATCTTCGGAAAGGACCGATCATAGATTAGCTTTCTTCACAACAGGTTATATATTAGTTTCCAACAGTTACTTTTTCACTTATTCAACAACTACGGATTCTTTTAACCAGGGTTGGGGAGGAACGGAATACATGTAAAGGGATTACGTATTTAAAATACAAAATATAAGTAACTGTATTCCACTACAGTTACACTTTAAATCATTGATAATTAGAATACAGTTACATTCAAAAAGTATTTTGATTACTGAAGAGATTACTTTGCATTTTATTGTCATTTGTTTCATTTAATATTTAGTCCTTTCAGATGGAAAACATTTATACATATAATTGATGTGATCCAAAGTGCATTTGAACAGCGGTGAAACACTTTCTTATGATGTGTTACATTCATACGAGCAGACAGAGAAGTAAGTTTGAAGTAAGTTTGGAGCAGAAGAAACAGAAATAAATCTTGTGTAAATTGTCAGCTTTACGCTAAGTTAAAATGCTATTTCTAGCCATTTTACATGCACATGTTAC
This sequence comes from Myxocyprinus asiaticus, assembly GCF_019703515.2. Classification (NCBI taxonomy): domain Eukaryota; kingdom Metazoa; phylum Chordata; class Actinopteri; order Cypriniformes; family Catostomidae; genus Myxocyprinus; species Myxocyprinus asiaticus. Next base: position 8,700,531 of record NC_059357.1, on the reverse strand, counting down.
CGGGCACGATCATATTTTTTTATCAAGTAAATTCACGTTAGATCATAATTTCTTTTTTTCTAGTAAGACCTTTGATATTAGGGCAAAAATCGTATTCTTAATCATAATATTTGTATTGTTTTCCTGTAAAAATATCTAAAAATCCTTAAAACAAGTTCAGTTTGATTTATCTTGTTTTAGAAACAACACTGCATAAGATATTTAGGTTTTTCAGAGAATGTATTTTTAACATGTGTATTTTGTCTTACTGTACTGACAGAGTTTTTACAGTCAAAACAAGTGAAAAAATCTACCAGTGCTGAAGAAGTAATCCAAAGTATTTAGAATACGTTACTGACCTTGAGTAATCTAATGGAATACGTTACAAATGACATTTTACAGCATGTATTCTGTAATCTGTAGTGGAATACATTTAAAAAGTAACACTCCCAACCCTGTTTATATCGGTTTAGCCAACTTTGATTACTCTATGTTACACTTTAACCAATACGCACACCCACCCTTTATATTCACACTTGGCGTCCCCTTACAAAAATTGAGAGTTCATGGCAAATTTGTCGCAAATTCGCCACTGATCATTTTCACAAGCAAATGAGCTTTGCGGCAAACTTGCGGAAAATTATCCATTGTTGCCAAATGTTTGCTGCAGGTTCACCACTACCGGTGAAGAGCTGCAAACTTTGGGCAAATATCTTCGGCAAATCACAAGCTCATTTGAATGTGAAAACAATGAGTGGCAAATTTGTGGCAAGTTTGCGGCTAGTTTGCCAGCCCTGTAGATTTTTTGTAAGGGTCATCATGAGGTCTATTCATAGTGTTGTTTTTAAAATGTCATCTGTTGTACATTAGAATGATATTTAGCAGATGTTTGTGCAACGTTTACAAGTTATAATGCATGTGAACTACTCTTTCTAAGAGACTTAGCTGCTGTTTGTACACATCTGATGCTTAAAAAGAGCGTAATGCTGTAGTGATGATGCGCTCTTTCACATTTGTCTCGGCGACATACATGTTTTTACTGAGACAGTCATTCAGACAAGAAATATACATGTTTTTTGCCTTAATATTGGCAAATTCACATACAGTACGAGTTTTTTAAGCAACTTATTTTAACAATTTATAAATCCAACAGTAACGGATAATAAACTGCTATTTGAGCTTGCTCCACCAAATATAACTGGCCAATTTTTGCATATTGGTTATCAAATATGCATCTGAATATTATTATTTCTAGTATTTTGATATATCATACTGCATAAAATTAGCATATGCCAGGAAAGGTCTTTTAAAACCTAAATGTATCAACAGCTGGTAACCATTAAATAAGCTGTTAATTTGTTTTTTTTTTATGTGCCAGAACAATTTGCTATTTCATGAGCTATGTAGATCGCAGTAAACTATTAGCAATTGCGGCATAAGTTATAGTACAAAAAGTATGCTACTTTAGAAAAAAAAACATGACAGTGTGGAACTATGAAGATGTGTGAAGACACAAGGTTATTTTGTTGCTGAGGAAAACCTTTTCAAACCTTGTTTTTTCTTTTCCTAGCAGGTTAGCATTTGCTAGCCTTGCGACTTAATGAGAAAAGGTTATCGCAATCTGAAAACTGAGTGTAGAACTCTGAACAAAGTTAAGTCTTGTGTTACTTATTTTTCTAGCTAGTTTTATGTTACAACATACATATGCTTACCCTTTAAAAAAAAATCTAGAGTTCTGACAAACTTGCCACAAATTTCCCACTCGTTATTTTCACATGCAATTGAGCTTGCGATTCACCGCAAATGTTTGCCAGAAGTTGGCCGCTCTTTCACCGGTAGTGGTGAACCTGCAGCAATCCTTTTGCGACAATGAAGACTTTGTGGTGAATTTGCGGCAAGTTTGCAAAAGCTCTCGATTTTTGTAAAGGAAATCGTATGACAAATGTGAGGAAGTTTTTGTCATCTTAAAAAAAGGTATTTCTGCTTCAGTTTTTTGTAGACACAATAACTCCATATATCTTGCCCAAAACTTGGGTGGTGTATAAGACACATCGAGTGCTAGAAACTTACTTTATTACATTACATTGCATTTTAATTTTGTGTTTACATGTTTTTTTTTTAATCTAAATTTAAGATGCCTGTACCTTTCAAACATTTTGCGTTCATCTTGAAATGGGAAATGAAAAAATATGTTTTACTGTAAATATGCTGCATTGTATATAAACGTAACTGTTATGCCCATCGCAGTACACAATGTACTGTATGTACTGCACTGTATTTTATCAGTTCTCTGTTGGCAGAGTTTTGATAATAGGATTATGAGCCAATGAGTTTATGAATGTTTCTAAAAATGATTAAGAATGTATAGATTTTAGTGTACAGAAGATTCTAAACAGATATAGCCAAAGTGAGGCATAATCACATCTAATCAATAAGCAAGATTTAATTTACAAGGACCCTCAAACACACTCGTGTATATTTTTTATGTTACTCTGTAAGCGCTTTATGCATTGCATGTGTTTTCTTTTTTGTGTGTGTGTTATTGCATATTGCATATCAGCTCAGGAACCTACGAATTGTACAGTGTGTGTGTGTGTGTGTGTGTGTGTGTGTGTGTGTGTGTGTGTGTGTGTGTGAGAGAGAGAGAGAGAAAGAGAGAGAGTGATGTCATTTGGGGAACAGCATTACTGTCTGCAGTATTCACTCTCTCCATCTGTCTGAATTTGCACTAACAGGGTTTTGGCTGTGGTCGAGCCCAAATAAAACTTCATATCCAGTCCACTGTTCCCTGCTATATGCTGGACATTGAAACTCGACACTGTTGTTTCATTGGCTAAATGTGTTACATGGTGGAGCTTAAGAGCCTCTCAGTGCTTAATCTGTATGATTTTTATTTTTTGAAAATAAAATAAATGTTTAATTTTTGTGCTTTCTAGGAGAGAAAGTGCTGACACTAAAATCAAAAGAAATAATACACTGCCTGGCCAAAAAAAAAAAAGAAAAAAAAGTTGCATATTCTAATATTTTTTTGGACCGCCTTTAGCGTTGATTACGCCGTGAAATCGTTGTGGCATTGTTTCGACAAAATTATGCAACATTTATTTCCATACAGAGTTGCATTCATTTTTGGCCGAGATCTTGTATTGATGACGGGAGAGTCTAACCGCTCTGTAAAGTCTTCTCCAGCACATCCCAAAGACTTTAAATGGGGTTAAGGTCAGGACTCTGTGGTGGCCAATTCATGTGTGAAAATGATTCCTCGTGCTCCCTGAACCACTCTTTCACAATTTGAGCCCGATGAATCTTGGCATTGTCATCCTGGAATATGCCCAATTTGTCAGGGAAGAAAAAATCCATTGATGGGATAACCTGGTCATTCAGTACATTCAGGAAGTCAGCTGAATTCATTTTATTGCCGCATAAAGTTGCTGAGCCTAGACCTGACCAATTGAAGCAACCCCAGATCATAACACTGCCTCCAGACGCTTGTACAGTGGGTACTATGCATGACTGGTGCATCGCTTCATGCGATTCCCTTCTTACCCTGATGCGCCCATCGCTTTGGAATAGGACAAATCTGGACTCATCAGACCACATGACCTTTTTCCATTGCGCCACAGTCCAATCTTTATGCTCCCTAGCAAATTGAAATAATTTTTTCCAATTAGCCTCACTAACAAGTGGCTTTCTTGTGGCCACACAGCTGTTTAGTCCCAATCCTGTAAGATCTTGTCGCATTGTGTGTGTGGAAATACTCTTACTTTCACTAGGACTGGGCGATATGGCAAAAAAAAAATAAATAAATAAAATAATAATTTAATATATTTGTAGGGGGAAATGTCATGACATATGAAAGCAAATATAGTTCAAACTTGACTTATTAACTGTAAACATGCAAATATTTAGCTAATCTAAGACTAACAAACAGCACCTTTCAATAGGCTGTTCAAAGTGCTCTCAGAAGGGGCACTTGTTGCGGGAATACAGAGGTATTTCTTTGCAAGATTGCTGAGCCTGGGGAAATTTCCCCATGCATCTTCCACCAGTGAAGTGGGTCTGTGTCTGGATCTGAATCAGTGGACATCAAGTAAGCTGTCAGCTTGCATTTCATTTTATCCTCTTCTGATTAGAAAGTGGGTGGTTGTGGTGATGTCTTCTTGAAAAAGCTTGCTAAGGTTTTCTTCCTCTTGAACTCGGCTTCTTGTCTCTGTTCTTGGTCCAATTCTTGGAACACCTGAGCAGTTGTCTCAAGCGGAGTTCTGTTTTCCTCTGACAGAGACGTCAGCTCTCTGATGATTCTTTGCTTGATTCCCTCCAACACGTCATCTATGTAAGTTGTATGGAACCTGGGATCCAACAGAGAAGCTACGCTTAAGAGTTCATCTGTGACAGGATCGCTGTACTTGCTGTTGAGGTACTGTTTTATTGTGCTTTTTATGTGTTTTGTCAGGTCAGTATTGTCATCCTGTGGTCGTAAAATGCTACTGTTGAAGAGATGGAGCACTGGTTTGAGGTATGACACACTCACATATGCTTCCCCTGACAATGCATCAGTGAACTCTTGCAGATGACTTACAGCTTTTTTTACTGACTCCAAGACATCAATATCTTGCCATGTTGGAAAAAAGCTGCTTAGTTTTTTTTTATCAGAGCCCAGGACCCGAGCTATGGCTTTCTCCTGTTCCAAAACCCTCTCAATCATCTTTTGTCTTGAGCCCCACCTGGTTGAGGACTCGCTAATGAGCTGATGGGGAGGCAGGCCAAGCTCAGCCTGTTTTGACACCAGTTCTCTTCTCCTCTTCTAGCTGAATGAAAATGCACTTACAACTTTTTTGCACACTGCAATTGCACAGTCGAGTCTTTGATCCTTCACACCATGTTCTGTTAAAATAGAATACAAGAAAGTGCATTTGAAAGAACAGTTTATTCTTCAGTGTGACAAAGACAATATTCAGTTAGTGATCAAAGATGTTCATTTTCAGAAATGTTCTTTATCAACTGAGCTAATTACGATTAATGTTAATACCACAAAACACATGTGAAGGACTCCAAATTAAAAGCACCAAGCACACATTTTAATTATAATTTAAATAAATACACTTAAGAAAAGTGAGTATTGCTATTTTCCTCTTAATGCATTTCCAGTTGATTTAAAAACAGAATTTTCTCAAACAAAACTATAGATGAATGAATCACACATACTCTCTCTCTCTCCCTACACACACGCATATAGGCTGTACCTCTTCACACACATACAAAACTTTAGATAGCAAATTAATGACCCCCCCCCCATGTATTGTTGAAGGGTACGACTACTCCACAGGTCAGTCGTTGTAGAATAAAAACGAACTCCTCCACTACTCTTTCACGTGTTTCAGTGTACAATCGAGGTAACACTAATTCCGTAAAATGTTTGCGGCTTGGCAGTTTATATCTTGGATCAATGGTGTGCAGCATTTTTAAGAACCCTTCCTTTTCAATGGTATATATTGGTACCATATCATTAGTGACATTGAATGCCACTGCTTGTGTTATTTCTTGCTAGCAGGGCATCTTTTTGTCGTATGGAATAGCAGTAGAAAATGATACTTCTAATGACAGCTGGCGTTTAGCAGTTTTGGGTGGACCCGATGAACAGGCTTGTTGTCACGTAATTTACTGCACTCTTCCTACTCAGCTTGGTGTCTCTGGCCAGGGCTGTAGCTGGGAATTCTGGGCCCCCTGACTGTATATTGTTCTGGGCCCCTTTCATATTAAAAAATACAGTCTAAAATCTAGAATTTACTCAGAATGGTGCCAAAAACAAAAAACATCCAGTGAGCGGCAGTTCTGCAGCCGCTTATATATATATTTACATGACAAACTCCTCTAAATCCCAACATTTATAACAATAAACACTAACAAGTCTCCTACTTGTTTCATTTAGCATAGAAATATATTAAAATAACACTTAATTTTAAAATGTACTCTCTCGATCCAGTCCCATGCAAAGCATGCTTGGAACTTGAAATCCCCTGCCTGATTTCAGCAATACATCGATGTAACAAATATTATTCATATAGTCCCAACACAATTGGATTAAGTTAACATAGATGGATTGCACACAGTCAGATTAAGTTAAGATCAAATGCTAAAGAATTGTGTTGCATTAGCTCATTTCAAATAAGTTAATTGAGCAAGCAATAAAACTCAGAGTGAAAACCATCCATTAGGTCTTCATCCATTTGTACATTTTATAGCAGTGTGATCATATCACTTTTTGATGACTGTTAAATATCACTTGGACTCTAGACAATATAATTATGGTCTCATCTCAGACATAAATGTATTAAGTTGATTTCAAGTGTACTGGTTTAGTATTTCAATAGAGTTCCTTTCCTTTTTTCGGTGTAGTTAAATAGCAAAATCTCCACAACTTATCCCCTATGTAACCTGATGCACTTCATTTGTTTTTTTGCAAGTGGTGAATTAATGTAGTGCTGAAGTGGTTTGAGTCAGAAAATGTCAGTTACCATAATTCTAACATGATATGGAGGCAGCACAAGGTTTTGCTCTAACAGAACATTCTTTTCTGTTCTCATGTTCCACACCCTCTTTAATGACATCATCGTCCTGTCCCATGTGTTTTCCCCTTGGCTGAGTGTTTCAGTGTCCATTCATCACATTGTTTAATCAATTTACTGAGATGCAGAAATCTATCAACCGTAATGGACTGCTGACCCAATCCCTTTCCCAGACACCCCTCTCTAAATTACCTGAATGAATGAATGAATAGCTTTTGCAGGACTTTTCACAGCATGATTGTATTGCTGCATTGATAGAACATCATATGTGATTTATTCAACACAATAAGGTGATTTTGCTGAGCAGGTTAAAACCTAATTGACAAGAAACTGTGAGGGTCTTGCATTTCTTTATTTTCAGTAGTGCAGGTTTAGCCTCAGCAATTAAAGGGTGAACTGGTGACGTATTACAGTGGTGCTTCTTCACACCAGTTTTAAGATCATTTATTAAAAGAGCCCAAGAAATCACTTTCCTGCCTTGACATATTTCCTGATGAGACAGGAAGTTACAAGTGGGATAAAGCAAAGAGCTCATCCCTATTTTTAGAGAACCGATACATTTTAGGTACTTCGGCTTACAAGTGTCAGATGCAGTCATTTTCAGGTGGTATTAGAGGGAGGAACATTCTCTTTTTTGAGAGCATTTGATTGGACAATAATCTGTGTAGTGCAAGACGAGTCATCAATATTTTTGGTCTGTTTTTCTGGAAGAAATTTTTTTTTTAAATGCATATATCTGCTAAAGATTAATTTAGTCAACTTTTAATAGTAAATTAGCTGGCTTCAGACCAAAAAGACATGGACTATAAGCTACAACCTAGTCTCATAGAATGAATGTTACTATAACTACATTTTTGCAAACTGAGTTTTATGTGCCACTTTCCACATTTCTCTGCAGTTTCCTGGTTAAATGAACACTAGAGGCGCTACAACAACGGTTTGTTTTATTCACTTTCACACAAATCAGGGGTACTATGGCTGTTAAAGGCTGTTTATAACACATATTTTTGGCTCTATTACTCACACACATATGTTATTATGTCAAAACACTTTTCCTGTTACGCATCATTTGAAAAACAACATTTCAACGTTGTATTACAGACACACCTACATTTACACACTTATTCCAATGTGATTAACTTTCACTCTAGCTCACCTGATAGAGTGTTGTCCTTTGGACTCAGAGACTGAGGCTCAAGCCCAGCCAAGGACGCTTGAAATGAAGTAAAATGAAGAAGTGCCATAGAAGCGACACGATATGACGTTGTTGCTTCCGTAAATGTGCTTTCATGTCGCATTTGCTTTTAATACACTATCGGTTAGGTTTAGGTGTTGGTTTAGGGTAAGGATGTCTGTTTTGTTCACCTCTTATTTATCTTTTAAGACACTATTGGTTAGGTTTAGGTTAAAGTTTAGGTTAGGGAGGTATGTTTTACTCATTAAAACATCTAACATCTAATATTAAAAACCTTGTCTGATTACAACATAATTTCACTTGATTTTGGTGCCCCCTGCTGGACATTTCACTGGGAAACTGCAGACAAACTTATAATGAAGCACGTAATTTCGGTTTGCAAAATGTTGTATTTGTCACATAAATGATATGAGATCAGGTTGCACAAAACTACCATTTTGATTTCATGGAGTCTTTAAGGCTGCTTACTTTTTGACTAATCATTTGACGGATAGGAAAATGTAAGATATGTTTTTAGGGTGTAGAAAGAGCCAGGTCAGTTGAAATCAAGATGGTTTTCATCGGCCAAAGTATGGTTATATCAGCGTGTGTCATAGCAAAAGTGATTTTTCATGGACGTGCATGTCGGAGTGGCCCTTTTTATTTGTGATTGTCTACTACGTCCTTGCAACGTAACATCCCCATTGAAATCAGTGGATTCTCTAAAGCAGTGTAAACCCTGTGTGTAGACGCCGTAAAGCTGAGATGGAATTTAACAGTTACAATTCCTGTTCTGATTCTTTAATGGTTCCATTAACGATTCTTACTTTTCAGGGAGAAATATTTGGAAATAAGAAATGACATTTTTATTGCATTTACTGTGATCAGCAATCTATTGCCAAGTGATGAGATCATTTCAGATTTCAACAGATCAGACATAAATCAGAGAGACATTTAATACAATTCTTGAACTTTTTACAGGCATAAATGCAATAATTGGTCCTACTGTATAAATATAAATAAATACAAATTCTAAACCAAAAATGTGCTAACATATTTCATTCATCTATGTATTTGACAGTAGGAGCAGCGGTGGCTCAGCGGTTAAGGCTTTGGGTTACTGGTCAGAAGGTCAGGGATTCAAGCCCCAGTACTGCCAAGATGCCAATGTTGGGCCCTTGACCCTATCTGCTCCAGGGGCTCCGTATCATGGCTGACTCTGCACTCTGACCCCAGCTTAGCTGGGATATGTGAAAAAAAAGAATTTCACTGTATATGTGCAAATGTATAATGTGTGATAAATAAATACAATTATTATTTATTTATTATCGTTAATTAAATAAAACAAAACTCGGACACACTTCATATTGGGTGTTTTTAGCTACTTTTTACTTAAGAATTTGATACAATGTGCATATTATGTACATGTCAAGTCATTTTTATTTGTATAGCGCTTTTCACAACACACATCGTTTCAAAGCAGCTTTACAGAAAATCATGCATTAACAGAAAACGAAACTGTACTATCTATAAAGTCTTAGAGTCATCATTGTGTTATTGCAAATTGTGTATAAAAATAAATAATTAAATAGTTTAATAATAATTGTATTTAGAACCCCTGTGAGCAAGCTGAAGGCGACTGTGGCAAGGAACACATAACTAAGATGTTGGTTAATGGAGAAAAATAACTTTGGGAGAAACCAGGCTCACTGTGGGGGCCAGTTCCCCTCTGGCTAATATCATGAATATAATGCCAATATTACTTATGTATAGTGCAAGTCATGGTTTAAAATTATTAAACTAAGTAAGTGTTAAGAGCCAGTGTTTAAAAAAAAAAACAAGAAAATATTTTTTCATGAACTTTAAGATTAATAACTAATGTCTTTGAACAAAGAGTGTTAGGGAGACTATTCCATAGTTTAGGAGCCAAATCTACCTCCTTTTGTGGATTTTGATATTCTAGGAACTATTAACAGGCCAGATTTTGTGATCTTAATGAATGTGTGTGTTGTTGCATTGTACTTGCATTTAAAGTACCTGCATTTAATTACATCTGTAGTTACACTGTAATCTAACCCCTAACCCCTAACCCTTACTCTAACCCCATCCCTAATGCTACTTTTAAATCTTTCTCCTACCTCAACCCCAGTAGCAGCAAATGTGAGTCTTGTGAGAATTCTTGCTGAACAACATATAGTTACACAATAAATACATTATATTGTATATATTTTAATGTTAGTACATAGTAGCTAAAGACACCTAATAATAAAGTGGGACCTGTGTGTTACAAGCTATTAATTCAGTAGCGGGGCAGCACTGCCACTGACTAGTGCAGCAGGAAGCACTGTCAAGAGTATTTTTCTACTGTGTTCCGCATCAGCAGAAAAATGCATGTTCAAGAACCATTTAACTGAAAGATATCCAGTATTTTTTAAAACATGGAACTCATGGAATATATATATATATATATATATATATATATATATATATATATATATATATATATATATATATATATATAATATATTAGGTTCTTTTCCAACTCCAGTGATAGAAAAATGTATTATTGAAGACATTAACATGGAGTTGCATGCATGGACAGGAATGCCGTGATTGGCAGGTCAAAGTTCTGGAAGTGACAGAAGTACTAATCTGCAGACAATGCATCTGTAACACAAACACGCTTGCACTTGATTGTAGAACATTTGATGACCATGTATTGCAGACCCCTTGCCCATCTGAGCCCAACATTTATCTTCCATGTGTCCACACCACCTCTCTCTCTCTCTCTCTCCTTAAGACCAATGATGGATGGAGCTGTAACTGGCAAGATAAGGGGGAGGTCTTAGAGGGAGTAATTGTGTGTGTGTGTCTGACTCAGACAGTCAAGAGGGTGGAGTGTAATCGTTAAATGGCCTGCATTCTCCACAGACATGGATATAGATGTGCACGTTTTGTGCTAGTGTGTGAATGTGTGTGTGTTCTTTATAGTGTCTCTCACCAGTGTGTTAAAGGGACAGTTTACCCCAAAATGAAAATTGTCATCATTTACTGATCATGTCGTTTTAAACCAATTTGACTTTCTTTCTTATGTGGAACATAAAAGGAGAACTTTTGGAGAATGTACTGGTTTGCTTTTCCATGCAGTGACAATGGGACTGGAATTTTCAAACTTCAAAAAGGACAGAAAAGCACCATGAAGGTATCATAAAAAGGTTCCATATGACTCATGCAGATTTCTCAGAGCTAATGATGTCTTTGTGATAGTGTGTGGTTTTCAGACCAGTTCATTCTATCAGCCACTAAAATGCTAGTCGCAGCCAAAAGTTGTCTAAAATCACCAGTTCCACTCTGATTGGCTGACACAGTTTCCTGGAGTTAAAGTACACTACCTTTTTTCCAGCCACTGAGAAACAAAGTTTTGTTTAAAGGTACCAGGCGGTTACAGAGCACATCCAAGGAAGAATTAGTCTATGGATTCACCATAGTATTGTGGTAACAAATCTTTGTGAAACATATTCAGTAGGTTTGTTTGAGAGACTTGACAGAAGTTTTTACTTTGTGTAAAAAAAACAAACTGCAAATTAATGTGGGTCATTGTAGTTTTTTTTTTTTTTTTTTTTTTTTTGTCTTGAACTATTAATTTAAAATGCAATTCACAAGAAACAATTACTTGAATACACATCTAATATGATTTCAATCAATTTCTGAGTTCAAAGTCATTTTTGATATAATCGGGCCCCTTAAGCATTTTTGGGCTGCTGCCTGCAATTTTTCACCCTCAAATTTAAAAGCTCACCATTCACATATACTGTGGTCTCATTTTACATTTTTATAAACAAAATACAATTTTGTTTAGGTCAAATGGAGTTACCCTAAGAGAAGTTTTTAATATTCATGACTTTCGTAAAAAAAAACAAAATTACCTTGATAAATATATTTGAAAACTTTTATGAAATTAATATTGTGTTCACTTAAATGTACTCAAGTATTTTAATACCTTTTACTTATGGTTACACCACTTGAATAGATTTTCTATTGAAAATGCTGTAAATGTTTTTCAAAAATGTATGAAACCAACATGGACATAAATATTACATTTCTAGTAACTTGATACATGTGTTTTAAACTAAACTTGTGAATAAGACTTCATACCAATAGTCGAAAATCTGGCTTCTTTAGACCTTCTGCATCTAGCAGAACACTCTTACTTAACCACAAAACCTGTCTATACAGTTCTCTATTTGTAAACACACTATTGTGCAGTATGAATAAGTTAAATAATGTTTTATTTTTATTTTCTTTATATAAATTCCCAGAAATCGCAGATCCCCATCTGGCATTCCACGACATTAATAATCAGAATCAGTCCAGAAGAGTATTTCAATCTGCCTTTTATTTTTTAAACAAGTTTATACAAAGAACACTTAACAATGTTTCTGTTAGAAAGAGATGCTTAAAAAGCATTTAAATCAGTCTGACCATGTCTGCATGTCCCTTATAAATTGCGATCAGTGTTGTAGATACAACTGGCATTATCATTGCTGTTGTGTCGGCATGGCTACTGTTGCCATCATCAGCATCTTTATCGTCATCGCTGTCCTTGTTATTATTAACAGCAAAATGTGCACTATAATGTGTTCAGTGATTTCATTGCTTATAGTAAAAATTGTATTTCACAAGAATAATAATCATAATCTATTGAATAAGGTTTCTCTCATGCTAACAGAAAAAAAAAAAAAACATTAAAGAACTCTTTCTACCTGACATTTATAATGATTGTTTTATTGAATCATGAGATTTGTAGCTTTTCTTACTGGTATTTTAAAGTCTTTAAAAGGATAGTTCAAAAAAAATAAAAAATAAAAAAAAATCTGTCATCATTTACTCACCCTCGTGTTGTTCCAAACCTGTATGACTTTTTATTTCCCTGTGGTACAGTACACAACAGAAGATATTAGACAAAATGCCTCAGTCACCATTCACTTTCATTGTATGGAAAAAGAATGATGAAAGTGGATGCCTTTTTAGTTCCACGGAAGAAAGCAAGTCATATGGGTTTGGAGCAACATAAACGAGGACATAATTTTCATTGGGGGAACTATCCTTTTAAAGTCAAGCCTAAGCTTCCCATACATAAAACTCTTTTAACCATCAACAAATGACTTTTAAAAATGTTGTACATTGTGGTTATTCCCAAACACTTGCAGGAGTTGAACAGGTCTTTTCTGCTTTTAAATCTCGACAGTCTTTCATGAGCTCTCTGCAGCACTCTGTCTTTCTCTTTCACCATACTGTCAATTTTACTTCTCTGAATTATTCAGTGTCTGCTCAAAGTGTAACCAGATTTAAGGAAAAAAAAAAAGAAGCATGGCAGATATGGAAATGGGGCATTAGACAAGCAAAAGAGATGGAATACATGGAAACGAGAGGAGAGGATCCTTCTCCCTCCCTCCACCCACAGCTCTTCATCATCATCATCATGTACTATATCATCAGTTTCTCTCTCTCTCTCTCTTTCTCTCTCTCTTTCTCCAGCCCATTGAGACCCATATTAACTTGGATATCACTGACAGCTAAGACTTGCACCACCCACCATGCCCACGGATAGAGAGAGAGATGGAGGAACAAACAGAAACAAGACAGTGACAGAGAGAGAAAAGGAAAGCAAGAGAGAGCGAGAGAGTCTACGATCAACTGTAAAGCCATGTCTATACCGCAAGTGAGTGGTGCGACAAAAACTAGATCACTCTTGTTTATCAACAAAGCTCTCTACACTGCAATGCAATGCTGCAGTAGTTGGGGTCTGAAGAGCAACAGTGGCTGCCCATTTTTTCAACCATCTTGGTTCATGAAGTATTTTTCCCATAGGGATTAAAAAAAAAAAAAAAAAAGTTTATAAAAGAGTTGTAAGTGATAAACCAAACCAACCAGCTCAGAGGTGAATTACAACATTGCAAATTTTGATTTGAAGCCAAAAGGTATTTGAAAATTGGAGGAGAAGACAAAGGTTCAGGATTGTGTACTTTACTGTTTTTCTCATTGGCATGAACTACAATCACATGAAGCATTGCGAATGACATAATCAAATTATATACAAATGTATTTTATATAAAAATATAAAACCATTGATTAAAACTGGTTGATTATAAGTATAGTATAGGTTTCCTAAAAGTTGATGTACACATATGTGAACAGTGGGACTAAGTTGTGAAATGTTAAATCATTCCAAGCTAAAGAAAGTAGGATTTTTTAAAATCAAATTATTATATTTCCAGGAGTGTTGGTTATTCCTGTTTTTGAGATGTTATTGACATTACATCAGAAATTAGCATAATTCATTCTGATTCAAAGTAAAGGCCAGCATCATCCAATCACTGCCAACCATGTTAAAATGAAATTATACATTATGTATTCTGAATCTAAGTACTGATTACCATTGTCCTATGTCTGTCAAACATGTTGAGTGGTCCAAGAATCATCTGCAACTGGAAACTGAACTGCTGGTCGGATTTTAGGAGTGAATTCACTTAGCTGCATAGGAAAGCTATAGGATGCTCCCTTGCTCCCTATTTAGTGAATGATTTAACCTCCAGTGTGCTGTCTGTCTGCACTTGTCTCAGAACAGTAAGAAAAACTCCATATAAAACCTCTGAAAGCAACATTTTTCAGCTTTTGGATGAACCCATTGATTATCAGTGTTATAATGCACAGAAAATAGAGGATTTCTAAGGAAAAAAAATGCGCTAAAGTACACTAGTGTACATTGTGTTTAGCAGCATGGCGTATCGCAATAAATCACTCAAATTCAACAAACTGCATATCGGATGAAACTAGAGACTAATCTTTTGACTCAAACAGGTTTCAATGTAAAAACTTAGATATTGTTTGTCACATGACTCCTTACATTGAAAGTTTAACCCTTTACTGACAGCTAAGAACGGAGATTAGTCCGTTTAAATTAATTTTAAAAATGCGTTGCGTATATAACAAAGCCAAAACACAACATTCACGCATGGGTACGAGGGGTCGTATGAGGATATAAATAGTTTGGAGGGTGCAGGGAAACGGGCTCGATTGCATCAGTTGCTGTGCATCATGGAAGTGGGCGGTTGCTTCAGAGCTCTTTTGATGTGCTTAGTTTGCCACAATTTTCTGATTTGTGGATCTTTCTCAGCAGGATTATGGGTCTGATTTTAAAATGTAATTTCTTTTTTTAAATGTAGTTCGAATAACGTGGACTGATGGCTTTAACAGAAGCACATATCATTGATAAACAACTTCGGACATTACAGTAGTTCTGTGTTTAACGGTTTATAAGTTATAGTCAAAATCAATTCCCCTGTGGAAACAATGAATGAGATATTTACTTCCAGAACCAGACTGAAAGTCTGTGTGAAGATGAAAGGCGACATATAAAGAGTTAAAAGAGAAAGCCATGTTCTCAGTGCTTCACGGAGTGAAGTAACATCATAATAAATTTACAGGGTTAAATATCTGGAGACAGTAATTTATCTGTACACACTGAAACCGAAGACGCTACGCGATATAATTGCAGCCAATCAGAACATATTTGATGTTCAATATACAGTTGAGTGGAGCGGGATTTTGGACCAATGAGAGTTGTGCTACCCAGCGTGAAACAGAAACCAAGCGATCATCAAAATATTTTGATGCTCGTTGTTTGTCAGGGTTGCGGCTAGTTAAAACAAAAGCTCAGATTTACACTGAAGAAATAGATTTTATCACTCATCGTGCCTGGCAATCAACAACTGCACTTTTTGTTGGTTGCCTGGTTTTTTCTGTACTGTTGCGCTGGGTAACCCTGTCCACAGTGAAATATAATTGGTCCAAAATCCCGCTCTACATAGATGTATAAGCAACAAATATGTTCTAATTTGCTGTGGTTGTATTGCAACGTATTGCAAAAAAGTATATTGATCACTGAAGAGATTACTTTGGATTTTATTGTCATTTGTTTCATTTAATATTTAGTCCTTTCAGATGGAAAACATTTATACATATAAATGATGTGATCCAAAGTGCATTTGAACAGCGGTGAAACACTTTCTTATGATGTGTTACATTCATACGAGCAGACAGAGAAGTACGTTTGAAGTAAGTTTGGAGCAGAAGAAATAGAAATAAACCTTGTGTAAATTGTCAGCTTTACGTTAGGCTAAAATGCTATTCTAGTCTATTTACATGCACGTTACCAGGCACGATCATATTTTTTTATCAAGAAAATTCACGTTGGATCATAATTTCTTTTTTTCTAGTAAGACCTTTGATATTAGGGCAAAAATCGTATTCTTGATAATAATTTTTGTATTGTTTTCCTGTAAAAATATCTAAAAATCCTTAAAACAAGATCAGTTTGATTTATCTTGTTTTAGAAACAACACTGCATAAGATATTTTGGTTTTTCAGAGAATGTATTTTTAACATGTGTATTTTGTCTTACTGTACTGGCAGAGTTTTTATAGTCAAAACAAGTGAAAAAATCTACCAGTGCTGAAGAAGTAATCCAAAGTATTTAGAACACGTTACTGACCTTGAGTAATCTAACGGAATACATTACAAATGACATTTTACAGCATGTATTCTGTAATCTGTAGTGGAATACATTTCAAAAGTAACCCTCCCAACCCTGCCCATACATTTTTACACAATATTTATATATTTAACTTTTTGCAATTTGTTTAACCCTGATGTATGAAAAGACAGGAGTATATAACCAGTAAACATGAAAATGAAACAGGAGATAGGAGATATTTCTCAATGCCAGCATTGTGTAAAAATAAATAAAAATAAATAATGGCTCTTTAAGTTAACAAGCGAGCCTAATTAGTCTTCCTGCCGTTCTCTTAATCAATGATGTAACCTTGTGAGGGGGTATCTTTTAATTAGGATCAACCTGCAATTCTGTAGCTGGCTTTGGATTTCCTTTAATGCTGGTAAGTTCAATCAGAGAGCAAGATCACTGATTCCAAATGTCTTTATCACTGCTGTGATAAGCTCTCACACAATCTCTCTCCTTAAAAAGTTTTTTTGCATATACTTTCAGGGTTCAAACAAGAAATGTCCCTGTTTACTCATGGAGGGAGCAGCTTTTTTTGCTGTGTTGGACAAAATGTCTCTTGTGTTATTTTTCGTGGAGTGGTCATGTGAGGTGATAATGCACTACCCGAGTTAAAGGCTGCCTTGAAAATTCAATTGAAAATTGTTGGAACTACACCAGTACTTAAGGGGAAACACCTGTTAAGAGCACATTTTGTACTTTTTTAAAAGCCCTTAGTAGAATTCAAGACAAAATGTATAGTTTAGAACAGTGCATAAGAATAGAGTGTTCAAACGTACCACCAAACAAATGGAAACAATGTGATTCTCCAATTTACATATTACATGTCTCTGTACTGGTAACTAAGATGTCATTCAAGCATTGGTTATAATACATCTTTTAAAAATGATTAAATAAAGCATATGGTCTATACACATAGCGCAAGATTCAAATATGGCAAGTCATCTTTTAAACTAAGGAACAGTTTACCCAAAAATTAAAAGTTTGTCATTTACTCCTTTACTACAGCATATTGTTTCAAACCTGGATGACATTCTTTCTTCCGTGAAACACAAGAGATGTTAGATAGAATGTTTAGTCTTAGTCATTATTTACTTTCATTGTATTGAAAAAAAAAAGATGTGATTAAAATAGTGGCAGATACTATTTGCACCATTATTTAAATGCTAACATACAGAATAGGGGCATCCTACACCAACCTTTACCCCTAAACCTACCCCTGATACATGGATTTCAACTGGCTTTTTCAATAAAATAATATACAAAATTTTAACCAAGCACAAGGTGCTTATATTCAGCAAATACTCATTTTAAAATATCAGTAACAATTTAATCATTAATCAGCAAAGATTTCACATAAAAAAAAAAATGAGTGCATGCAATACAAAAACTGACATATTTTGGGAAATATTAAAAAATATTATAAATATGTCTGGAAACATCTACTAGGTAGCAGCAAACATCTAGTACATTGCAGACAATAGGATTTTCAGCAAAATTTTTATCATGTTAATGATGCACAGGCTTCAGAAAATAGCATATCAAATTTGATACAGGCGGCGTTATAGGGTTAACACTATATTACTGTAGTAACACCATGGTTAATTGCATCAAAACTGTGTTTTCCACCAAAAAATATGGTTACTACAATACTACTATAGTAAAACCATGGTTAATTTTTGTACGGGTTAGCCGAGACTTTTGCAAAATGGGTAATACAATCTAAATATTACCGATGATGAGCTGCGGGAGAAAGACATCCCCCTTCTAGCCCAGACGAGGAAGGAAACGTGTGCAATCGACAGAGGAAATCAACCTTTATATTGATTTTTATTTGTTATTATAAGTGGTAGTAAAGGATATTTGAAGAGCGGAGACAGGAAACAGGATGGGGAAAAAAGGGACAAATGGCGGAATCAAACCCGGGTCAGAAAAACACATTCACACTGCCGTTATAGCCCACACCACTGCAGCAACACCGATGCTGCAGTTTGTTGTACATTTCTGTGTTTCCACCAGACTAATGAGTGCAAAGAGAATGCAATAATGGTGCAATAAAAAGGAATGGTGACTGAGCATAACATTCTGCCTAATGTCCACATAAGAAAAAAAGTCATACAGGTTTGAAAAAATATAGTACAAGAGTGAATGACAGAATTTTCACTTTTGGGTGAACTATGCCTTTAAGTTAGTAAGGAAGGTATTAGAAGTGTGTTTAAATTCGGAAGCACTTCATCTTTGTCAAATGGTTGTCAACTGGGGCAGGCTTGACGCTGTTTCCAATTATGCTTACGGTACAAAAAAAAAACACAATATTGCAAATAGTACATAAACAGTAGAAAGTACATCATGTATTGCTAAAGATAAAAAGCTACCCAGTGGCATTCACATCACAGGTAGAACACTTTAATTTGAAGAAGAAATCGGAAACAACAGTCATTAAGCTTATTGGGTGGTTTTAAATAACCACTGGATAACATCTTCACACTTGTCCGAAGCTGTATTTGGAAGCAAACAACTGATATTTACACCTTGTATTTCTTGTGTAGCAGATGTGCATGTACTCAGCCTTATTTGATTTCCATTATAGGTCATCCACAACCTCCACAGATTTAAATGGTTAATTGACCAATCCAATGTTACATTAAGCTAAAGTCAGAAATAAGATTCATACAAGGTTTATTCCTGGATCTTATGCCTCATTTGATTCAGCCAGAGACCATGTCATGACCATCCATAAGAGTGCTTTGACACTGTAGTTTTTCTCAGAGGAAAAAAAGCTCCAGTCTTCTTGACCTTATAGCATACAATGTGACTCCAGTTCAGGCCAAGGATCACCTTGGCATCACTTGGCATCTCTGTGCCAGGAGAGCTGATGACTGTGTCTGTCATTCAGGGTTTGGCCACAGAAACCCAATGCCACCCTGGAAGCATCTGCCACAGAGACAGAACGAAGCATCATTGTCTTGTTTGACCCAAGCAGCAGTTCTATTAAACTCTATCCTTGAACATTTCACACTCTATAGAAGTCATTAGAAGGCTCATGCATTAGATGTGATCAGCCCGTAAAATCTCTTCTGTTGTTCACTTGACTGTTCAAACAAAAGGTACTCGCTACCGTTTGGACTCACAACTGTTTGCTGGATAAACAGATGGTTTATTATGATTCAAAGTCGAGAGAGCTTACCATCAGACAATATACTCAGGCCTCCTTTAAGTTTGTAAATGGTGCCGTTTTCATGAAAGTCTAATTTTGCCACATTTTGTGGTCTCACCTCCATGTTTTTGAGCAAAAAAACATTTGGATCCGAAAACCATCTAGGTCTTCTTTTGGATCCATTGTGGAATGAAGAAGGACAAGAATGGAAAGCAAGAGAGCAAGATTCTGAGTCTAGAGGCAACATGGGAGATTAAATTGGCTATATTAGACATGTGCTGTCATCAGTTATAGCGCCCCTTGTTGTTTTGTGGCATTGTGGCGACCAGATGCCTGGTTGGGAAAAGCTTGGAGCGGCAAAGAGGGAGTGAGTTTGGCAGCTCTGTCCATCAGTCATTTGGCCCCAGGCTGGAGAGTACCAATAGGCCTAATATTCCCTGGGGCAACCCCCAAGACCCCAGGGTTCATAATTCTCAGGTCTAGTGCTCTGAGGCTTCATGGCTTACACTCTAAAACTGATGCCCAGGTTTATCACTTTCCCATGTGCATTATTAGTATGCTACAATAGGATTTACTTAGGTATTGCTACTGCATGCTAGACTTGGCCATACCAGCACTGGTTTAATAGGACCAAAACTTGCTGTCACCAAAAAGATAACTATTTACAGTACATTCAGAGAACAGAGGGAGCAAGTCATTTCACAGGTTACACATGGGACAAATTAGCAAAGCTGTTTTGGCAGTGCTACTTATGACATTGGTAGACCATTTCACCTAGATGTGTTCTCCTGTGTCACTATGGCACTTTATCTCTGCAGGCGACTTTTGTTTCTGGCAATATTCCTCTTGAGGTCTATCAGTAGAGGATATATGCTCATTGACCTTGTCTGTACCTGTGGTGTGTCTCGAACAAGGGTTTGAAATAGAAACAGCCAAAATAACTATGACTGGAGCGATGTTGTCGGTCTTCTCCCTGGATGAGCACTGGAATGCATTCTTCGACCTCAAGGTGTTGAAGTAAAGAGGCCAAGTGACTTTGAACATTTTCAGGTATGTCTAGACCTTGATCCATCTACTAAAATATCAAACCCTTGGTCCTCCCAAAACTTAAAACTCTGTTTCTCTCTCCTTCTGTCTCTCAGGACATCTTGGTTTTTCCACTGTCCTCTTCCTTATGCTTTATCCCTGTTATCTGTCCTATGTGTTCTGGAATTGTCTGAATAATATCTCACTGTGTGACAGTTGCTGATGGAAGCTGACAGCACAATAGCCTTGTCTAGGAGGGTGTGAAAGATCCAGACGTGCAGGACTCCTACCTCCTGACTTTTGCTATCAGACACATGGGTCTGGGGAACAGGAGACATCAGACAGCCAAGGTTCCAAGAAAAACAGGCCAAATTGTTCTAGGAAAATAGGTTGACTAGGGAATCAAGGCCCATCCAGAATCCGAGTCAAGACTATGCTACATTTTCCTCCTCTGCTCTTGTTATTATAGTATGGTGAATAAATATATATCTAGTCAAAAACAATTACGAGGAAATATAATAATAAATATAACTGAAGCATATGTGCTGACGATTTCACATCCAGTCTAATCACAGTCATGCTAATCTGTGTTCTCTTTCTTCATGATCTCTTTTTGTCCATCTTTCCAGGCCACTCCCGACCCCCCCATCCCCCTCACACCGTGACTTCAGTCTTGCTGTTCGTGGGCAGTCCTTTGTGTTTGGGGTGGATGTGTGGAGACTGTCCGTACCCTAGGGGCTGGGAGAACAATTCCGGAAGTGTCTCAATGCTAAACTGCCGCTTGGAGGAGAAGGCCTGGTGCCGACTGTTAGGTTGGGACACTGGTAGTTGTTGCTGGGCCATAAGAGGGACCTGGTGTTGGATGTGGCTCTTACTGGGATCCCAGGCTTTAAATGCCGAGCTGGTTGTGAGGGGGTGAGTGTTGGTCTTGGAGATCTTGTGCTTGGGGACTTGGGCCGATGTGATGGTGATGGCCAAAGGAGTATGGATGTCTGGAGGGGGTAGGAAATGTTTGTCTTTGTGGTGAAAAGCAATGGGTTGGAATGTTGCAGGTGAGGATTGACGGTGTGTGTAGTCCATCATGGGGTAGCTCTTGGGGTAGTAGTTTCTAGCTGTTGTTTCTGCAATGGGAAAAGGTGAAAATTAATGAGACAAAAAAAAATTCCCTTTAGTTGTCATTTCTTTAAAACCCATTATTGTGCCATTTCAGATTGACATACTCCATATAACATACAAACCACACTGCATGTACGTGTCACTGACCTTGGCTGCTATATTTAGAATTCAGAGAAACTAATGAGTAAATCACCTGGAGCACAGGGTCATTGAGTGCAACATGAGAATGCCCTTGGCACTTTTATATCACGCCATATACATACGTTCACTTGAGGGAGCTCTCAACATAGACATGAGGAAAGAAATATGTACTGTATATCTCCTGATAGTGAACCCAAAAAATGTCCAGTGAAAATTTATAGATGCATAGATACATACATGTAACGGATGGTAAAACAGGTAACCAATAGTGTTGATTATAGAATAAGAAGCATTAATTGTCAAGTATATTCTATTTGCTTATGAGCAGCATAGATTAGGCTGTTTTTTTGTTGTTTTTTTTATTTCTAGAAGGTTGAATTTGGTTAGCATGTTAGCAACAGTTGACAGAGAAGAGTTAGCCTTTTAGCCTGTCTCATTGAATTAGCCAAACTGCGCTGAGCGCTGCTAGCTGAATAGAGGCCCACTCGCTTCACTGCCTGTCTCCTTTTTCCTTTTTTCATCCTGGCATCCTATATGGTCCCGTCTCGCTATCGATTGAGTCATATCCAATGCGTGAGGCAAACAGCTGCTGACAAGGCACACAAGTGTGTAGCGCAATTTCTGCATGTGTATGTTTGTGTGTATTCTCTCAAATGTGCAGTGGCCCCAAAAAAGTGCTTGGCCACTTTTGGCCACTTACTGTAAGTCACACCTAAATATGTTGAAATGCCATTGCATTAGATACTAGTCAAGCCAAGTGGTTACAATGGTTACAATGGTAAATGATTTGTAATTAGTGGAAATCTGAACTGTGCATTGTACGATCCTTTGTGACTGCACTAGTATGGACGAGCACATTGTTTGTAGTTGTGCATGAGCGAATGTCGGTTAGTATTACAATCTGTTATCAAAATAAACCCTGAAGGGGGAAATTACAACATATGCTCACGGCAAAACCCATGTCTCTACACTACACAACTTAAGTGTTTTGATATATGACAAAATTTACCTAACTGTGGACAGTAAATCAAGCAGTAATGTGCTTATACGGTTAGACATGCAGATTAGCTTATATTCATAGCTTGTATTTATCTTTTTTATCTTTAAGTGAGAGCATCAGTTAGTAGCACATTCATGTGCTTCTATTTATTTCTGGGAGTGTTTTGATTTAAAATTTAAAGAGAGGAACTAAAGAATCAAAAGAGCAGACTTAAAATGTATTTTAAGCTTGCTCAGATGGTGGAAAAACATTATTTTATTACGGAATTTATTAATCGTATATTAATCGTACTAAATTAACGTGTTACATAGACAGTCTATGTATGTATAAAAATATACAGAGTGTCCCTAAAAAGTATTTGGATTAATAATTTAGCCACTATTAAAAATGAATGAATGCTATTGCATTAAATCACAAAATGGTAAAGAATGATATATATATATATATATATATATATATATATATATATATATATATATATATATAAATAAATATAAATTATTATTATAATTAAAATTATTATATAAATAATAAATAGTAAGTAATGTTTTTGTTTTATTATTATTATTATAAAATTCCAAAAGTGTTTAGGCCTACAGTATATGGTATCTCTTCATTTAGATAGCTAGGTAAGTGTGTGTGGGTGTACTTGGCTACAATTTAGGAATAATTTTTTCCTCAGAAGTTAGATCAATATGACAAAGCCTCCCTTTGCAAGGGATGTCCTCATTTGGAAAAACAATTAATAATAAATAAAAAAATGTCTTATCCTATATAAGGTTTTCTTTTATTGGTAGGGTTAGGGTTTGGGTTAGTCTGTATTTTCTTTTTTTTTTTTTTTTTTTTTTTTGGCTGTAGAATTTGTTTTATATAATAACAATAAAAGTGTACAATATGTCCTCATTTATATAGCCAAGTAAACATGCGTGCATGTGTGTGTGTTTGCTCCTCAGTGAGAATCAGGCATTGCAACAGGAGAGAATGTGACATAACAGCCTGATGATGTCACACACAGGAAGTGCT
The DNA here is from genome assembly GCF_019703515.2 of Myxocyprinus asiaticus. Classification (NCBI taxonomy): domain Eukaryota; kingdom Metazoa; phylum Chordata; class Actinopteri; order Cypriniformes; family Catostomidae; genus Myxocyprinus; species Myxocyprinus asiaticus. The sequence continues at coordinate 8,676,771 of NC_059357.1, read as the reverse complement.
CAGAGAGTAAACATATGCATCAAACTAATGAACAGAAGGCAAATGTTCCAACAAATGTCCTCTCTGTCCATTTCTTCTATTTTTTCATGCTGTCTGGCCTCTTCTCATCTTTAACAAATGTTTACTACCCATCCTTCTTTGCCTCTCTCACTCTGTTTCCTTGCTCTGTTTTACTTTGTTTGTCTGTCTTTCTCTATATCTGAATCTTTCAGATCGTTACTCTTTAATTAAGATAGTGCTGGGAAGCTGTCTTAGGCACCTGCCACATTTTGGCTCCGGCCCTATTCATAACACCCCCTCCCACTGCGCATGTTCTTCTCCATTCCTCCTCTCATTCTCTCATCTTTCCCTCCACTTGCCCTGTTAAACTCTCTCCCTCCTCTCTCTGACTTTGCCAGCACAGTCAGGGTTGATCCACCTCGAGCACTCCAAATGCAGTAATCCAACAGAAGACACTGTGCCAAGAGTGTGTGCCTGCGTGTATAATGTCAATTATTTAACAGTAGTAGGCTACTGAATGTAATTTTTCCTCTGTCATAATTTTTCGTACGCCATTATTTGCCATGAGCTGAAAAGGCCAGATCTCGACGTTGGCTTTTCAGGGAACTCGCAGAGGTTCTTTTTCAGCATATTTATGTTGAGGCCTGAACGATACAGAACTAATAATTTTCGGAGGGCTAAATTAGCTCTCCTGATATGTTGAGTGGATCACCAAGGGAATATGTTAATTCTGCTACATGCATTATTAAAAAGTTTTGCAGTAGAACTTAGGCTCGATGTGTGTTATAATAATTTTACCATGGGTAAGGGGTGTTCTTAGGCACAGCGTGAAAGGAATATGGTAAAAAGTGCCATCAACAACATGATAAAAGGCACCAATTTTCAAGAAAAAGTTACATTATTAGGAATAATTGAAAAAATAAAAATCCACCAAGTAATATACTGTAGTTCATTAGTCTAACTGTAGGCTATTTACAGTTTCCAAGTAATGCAGTGACAAATACATTTTGCACTATGGGATGTTTCATGAGCTTCAGACATGGCTCATTCAATCAGAACTTAAGTCAGAATTATTCATTTCATAAAAATAAACTCGGTTTCGTTGTTGTATTTAGAGTAGTGCTGTCAGTTGATTAAACTTTTTAATCGCAATTAATTGCTTAATTTTTCAGTTAATAGCAGATTTTGAAAGTGTTTGAAATGTTACTCTATATATATTTATTTTCCTGTCAAAATGCATTTATTTCCTTCTTAGAAAAGAAAAGAATATGTAACAATATAATGCTTTATTAACATTTCCCAAACAAAGCCTTCCACAGTATAAAGATAGAAATGTACCAAAATTACACCAATTCAAGTAATATTGAACGTTTCCCAAAGTCTAAAGAGTTTGACAAATTAAAAGAACTAGTCTCCCCATATGTTGCGTATTAATTGCGATGATCATTAAATGACTTACTCTCATTCTCCACAATATTAATCAGCCTGCACTGTGGCTATATGCTTGCTTCAGGAATCGTGAAGCCGCATTCATGATTCGCGTCAGGGCTTCGTGTCAGTTAACGCCAGCGTGAAGCGCCACTTTGAACTCACATGAAAGTGCTTGAAAACACATTAATGTTTGAAAATGCATTAACTTTGACAGCTCTAATTTTGAGTAAATTTATCTGTTTGAGATACCTGTAAATGGTCATTATTGTGTTATTGTCCTGATTAAAAAAAAAAAAAAAAAAAAAAAAAAGATATAATCTGATACTGCCCACAATGCAAAAACTTTGCAAATTCAAACTATTCCAAGCCCCCCCCAACCAAAAAGGGTACCTTATAGCTTAACTAGTTTATATACTTTTAATTAATTATGAGCACAGAGTTTTAGAGTTTCAAAGTAACTTCCACAACAACAGAAAATTGGGTTGTACAGTATGTGTCAAGGCTGTTTGTGAGATCAGTGGTTTGTAGTCCATTTTTTTCCCTTGGTACAACCAGGTTATTAAAATTGTGTGTGTGTGTGTGTGTGTGTGTGGTTGTGTATATATGAGGTATATTAGTGTAAATTCAAGGCTGCTACCCAGCCTTATGATTATTATTATTGTGTCCTTGATTGTGTTTCTGTTTTCAGGCTATTGTTAAAGCAGCATGTGGCATGTTTATCATTGACTGGATGTATAGAACACACACCCTTACACATTCCAACAGATTTCCTATCAGACCTATTACTCATTGATAATAATTAATTGCATCTATCTATCTATCTATCTATCTGTCTGTCTGTCTGTCTGTCTCTCAGTCTCTCTGTCATATTTACATTAAATGTATTCATTTAACAGACACTTTTATCCAAAGCGACTTACAAAAGAGGAATATTACAACATAAGCGATTCATCTTAAGGAGGCAGCAGTACATAAAGTGCTGCATAACAAAGTTTCAATTGCATCAGAAAAATACTATCCAAGACAGATTAGAGTGCAACAAGAATAATATATATATACTGTGTATATATATATATATATATATATATGTGTGTGTGTGTGTGTGTGTGTATATATATATGTCTGTCTGTCTGTCTGTCTTTTTCATCTATCTATCTATAAGGCATGTAGCGATACATAAATTTCATGATACAATACAATGCAGAAGCCTCATGATACAATGATACAAATCTTTTTTTAAAAAAAAAACAGCACCCACAAATCTTTCCGCTTAAACTTATTTTATGCAGTGTTATTATAGTTTTGGATTTTTATTTTGTTTTTATTTCTATTTTATATCAATCTGTCATTCCAAATTTGTTTTAGTTTTCGGTAGTTTTCACAGTTTGTCTGTTAGTTTTAATTTAGTTTTCATTTTCTCAGTTTCAGTTTAGTTAGTTTTTATTTTAATTTAAGTATTTTTCATGGCTGCCAAAGCAGAAGAATTTACTGGTATCATTTAAAAAATGTCTAACATCATTTCATTTCTCTTGTTGTTACCTCTATCTATTTGTATTATCGTGTTTAATTTGGATTGTAAATGTTACACATTTTATAACATAGGGTAAAGTGACAAAAGACATTTAAACTTGATCCCCATTGCATCCATATGAATTTCCTTAGATGATTATACATAATTTCTTAACTAATCTTTGCGAAGTAAACAAATAAAGGGATAGTTCACCCAAAAATGAAAATTCTCTTATATTCTCTATAATTTACTCACCCTCATGCCATCCCAGATGTGTATGACTTTCTTTCTTCTGCAGAACACGAAGTAAGATTTTTAGAATAATATCTCAGCTCTGTAGTTCCATACAATGCAAGTCATCATGGTACAAAACCTTGAAGCTTCAAAAAGCACGTAAAGGTTGCATCCTTTTCTACTCTAAATCTTGACATCAGCAGTCTCATTGCCGATCTTTCCTGTAGACTGCAATTGCGAGATTTATAGTGAAATAGGAGTAACATTTTTATCTGTTCTCACCCAAAACCGATTAGATTTCTTCAGAAGACATGAATTAAACTACTTAAGGATTACTTTATGTTGCCTTTATGTGCTTTTTAGAGCTTCAAAGCTTTGGACCCTGTTGACTCGTGTTGTATGGACCTTCAGAGCTGAGATATTTCTATAATATCTTTGTTTGTGTTCAGCAGAAGAAAGAAAGTCAGACACATCTGGTATGGCATGAAGGTAAGTAAATTGTAATTTATGGGCAAAATCTCTCTCTCTCTCTCTCTCTCTCTCTCTCTCTCTCTCTCTTTTATTTTTATTTATTTTATTTTTTTTATGTTTTAAATGGATGATTTTTACATTGGGATATGTGGCAGAGCTCATTTCATGACCACCGGTGGGAAAAGCAATGGTAAAGAAAAATATAGCTGCAAGCAGCGATTAACGGGGTTCAAGACTTTAAGGTCCTTTAAGTACATATGTAACAGATATTAAGAATGAATTTGATTAATTAATTTATTGCAAATAAAACAATGATAAAGTGCCTTAATTTTCAGAAACATCAGGTTAGGTAGCACAGAGATATGTCATTTTTACATTTCTGACTGTTATAGCGCCACCAAGAGGCAGAGGTACCCATTTTTATTTTATGTGTCCTCAGATTGACCTCTTACATAAGTGTTTTAAATTTGGTGATATCTCATTCAGTTCAAGAGTTTTAACCATTTAAGAAAAAGTGGCCACACCCACTTTGTATGTTTTGGCATACTGTTGCAATAGTGCATCAAAAGTTCAAACTTTTTTTCATAATTATCACGATTGTGACTCCAGAGAACCTTTCTACACTGATTTGGTTCCGATCGGGTGAACGGCCTAGGACTAGTTCAAATAGCTGCTAAAAGTTGATTGGTCGATGCCTGCCATGTTTTTCATGATATGTGACTGTCCTCATAGAACTTGATGGCACCTTGGACAAAGACACTGCATGCAAAATTTCAAGTCGATCGAACTAACGGTTCCATAGTTAGAGCCATTTTTAGATTTTTTATTATTATAGCACCACCAAGATGCAGAGATATGCATTTTTGTTTATGTGTGTCCTCAGAATGACCCCATGAATATGTGTACCAAATTTGGTGATAAAATCTCATTCGGTTCAAGAGTTATAACAGTTTTAGTAAAAGTGGCCACACCCCCCCATGTACATTTGGCGTACCTTTGCGATGATAAATAGAAAGTTAAATTTTTTTTGGATAATTATTAATATTGGGACTCCAGAAAATCTTTCTGCACTGGGTTGGTTCTGATTGAGCGAATGGCCTAGGACAAGTTTGTTTTGAATTTTTTTCCAAACAATCTAAAATAGCGTGACAACGAGGGGGCGGAGCCAAAATTGTCTGGTTACTGTTACATGATTTATGATGTAAAAGTGTTACAAAATATAAAAACTTAATTCTAAATACTTTGTAGATATTTTCTAGAGAATAATTTTTCCTCTGGGATTTGGTCAAAATAGGGTCTTCAAAAGTTCTACTTCTCAGTATTAACAATTTCTTCATTTTTGCTCTTTTCTAAGGTAGAAGACATCCTAAGCTTTCTTCAAAGGTAAAATGTCAGGTTGTGTGTGTTTGGATCATAATTAAAATTGCCAAGAAATGTACAAAGTGTCCTAATTTGCCCAAAACTAAACTAAACTAACACTGAAATGAATTTGAGATCATTTTATTTTAGAGTAAAAAAAAAAAAATTATAATAATATTTTAGTTTAGTTTTAGTTTTTTCAAATAATTTCAGTTTTTACTTTTATTTAGTTAACAAAAATGGTTTTAGTTAGTTTTTATTTTAATTTTCATTAACTATAATAACACTGATTCTAGTATTCAACATAAATGTATTTTAAATCTTAAATGACACAACAGGGTCTGATATTGCCAACAAAAAGCAGAGCTCTATAATAAAGTGACTTAAACAACAGCACTGCATTTATTTTGTTTGATTGTTATGAGAAAAACTGACAATTGATTTTTATTTGTATAGCACTTTTCACAATACACATCGTTTCAAAGCAGCTTTATAGAAAATCATGCCTTAAAGTCTTAAAGCCCCCAGAGAGCAAGCTAAAGTTGACCGTGGCAATAATAAAAAATAAAAAAACTCCATTCAATGTTAGCGGAAAAACAATATAATAGACGATATAATGGATGTACATAATACAATATTATTTAGCGGTTTGAACAAATACTGATCGGCACACATATTTTTTTGCCTTCTTCCCCCGGTTTCACTTTGCATGTAAACTTTAAGAGTGTTCTTACCGGCTTATCCAAAGCGTGCAAGTGTTGTGCTCATACCTGCTTACATTTCGACATCAAAAGCAGAGAATAATAAGTCTCATGTAATTGCAGGTTTCTTACGTTGTCAGGTTTTTTAATAAACTGTTTTTTGATAGTTATGAACGTCTTGCTGTGCATGTAATCACACGTGTTTCTGCCTTGCAAATCCACCGATTTGCGTGGTGGCGTAAATAAAATGACCTGTTTGATGTACTGTAGCACTAGGACATAACACCATTGTCTGGCAAATTCGACAAGCTGTAACGCTACAATGTTTATATATCTTAGTGTTTGCCATCAATCTTCGAGCTCTCAGCTAGACTGTGTAGACTAATTGCTCTGTTTTACTGTGAGCGCTCAGTGCCACCTCTCCGGGGAGGAGACTGTTTGGCAGCTCTCAATGTTGCATTGCTTGGTTTTAATTACACTACCAGTTAAGTATTTATCTATGTATCGTACAAAGCATATGCTATCAAATCGAGAACATTGTATTGTACGACACAATTTTTTTTACAACTACCTGTCTGTCTGACTGGTCTGTCTGTTTGGTCTGTCTGTTTGGTGTGTCTGTCTGTCTGTCTGTCTGTCGATCTTAGAGTGTGTGTACATGCTCCTAATATCATCCAACAGACAGTAATTGTGCTGTGATTTTTAATAACATGTCAGGGTTGTTTTCCTCTTGATGTGAGAGGTGATATTTGCATATGTGATTATCGTCCTTATATACAATATGGGATGCAGAGGAGCTGTGTTTTTCTTTCCCAGCAGCCCGGGAGCTCAGATTAAATGACACTGGGCACATTTGCACAACAAATTTGCAATGTTCATCAGTAGTTCTGGGTAAAGTGGCCTTGACAAAACATGTGTGGCATTTATAGTGTACATTACAAGACATGACAGCTGTTCATGTGGATACTGTGTATGTGTGTCTTACCCATGGCCTTGATAGAGGTGTATTTATTGAAGCCCAGATTGTTGTGGGGCTGGGACAGGGCCATTGTGGGAGTCAAAGGAGGAAGTGTGGCGTTATTCAGGTGGTTATGCTCTAAAGGAGAGAAAAGACAAAGGAGTGCAGAGAAGGAGGACAGGGAAGAAAGAGGGAGTGCAGAGGAGAAATGGAGAGAGAGAGAGGGAGACACAAGGAGGTTGCGTTCATTAGTAAATGGAAAGTCAGCACATTATAGAGAGATGAGTGCATTTGATTATACGATAAAGGAAAAACTCTGCCATTAATTTAAGCAAGTAAAGGGTAACGAAAGACACGCATGCATAGCCAGAGGAAAATCATATTGCTCAGACGTTGCTCTTTATGAAGTTATTGGTTATGTTTCATTTGAGCATCAACTTTGTCAAAATTCCATAGGAATGATCAAAATAGACACACATGAGACAATTGTTGACTTACAGTAATAGAGCTATGTAATTAATGTGGATAGCACATAGCACAGATAGTTTGGTCTTGGGGGAATTGAGAAATGTTTCATACGTATTATACGTAAGGTTTACATTGGACATCAAAACCAAATGACTGCAAATCTTGGCACAATTTGTGACAATCCTCAGGAGAAACAATTGAGACTATGAAGAAATCTCATTCGTGATTTTCTTTCCTACGAATATGTGTGTGTGCATGTGCACAATGTATGTCCATTTTCATGGCAGATGCATGCTAGACTTCTGTAAACACGCTAAATATGTGCTGTCTATATGCCGCATGTCACTAAAGGTCAGGTTATTTAGGACACACATCCTATGTCCTCCCCTTTGGGCTGGGGTGTAAGGTCACTGACTCGATTCTGTCAGATCACTTTGTGCTTGTGTGTGTGTGTGTGTGCACTTAACCTATGTATGTTAGTGAAGATGCATGTATAGGCTTTTAGGGCAACTTGACAGATCGTTATGCCACAAACACACTCGCACACTCGCACACATGCAGTCCAAATACAATTAAATGGCCAGGTTACATCACAGCAAATGGATGCAGGTCCTTGACAGAGTCAGATTCATTTTTGTCTATGTGTGTGCGCATGCATGGCATTTATTGACAATGTCTGACACATTTTAAAAGGGTTAATTGTGCGTACACTCAATCACACAAAGAACTTTAGAGTCTATGTTGCACTTTAGGTCACATTCTGTACTGTCTTGTTTTTATAGTCTTATAAAAGTATTCAGTCCAGATCTACATTCAACGTGACAATTTCTTCATGCACGAGACGCTCACACTTTTTTAGTAAAGGGCTTTTCCACTTCAAAGCCTCACATTACAGGCAAACGCTTCCCAATGGTGAGCGGCGCATTATATCATGTTATGAACATACCAAATTGCCCTCTGTCCCGTTACGTGGACGCGTGGCTATCAGACATGGATATACGATCCAATTTGCACGTCGGCCGACCCGTTTCAATGGTGTTCTGTCTTCCACAGTTCCGTCCGAAGCCGCTCCAGTGTTACGAGCCGAAATATACAATCTTCTCACAAAGAATGCGATAGAGGTTGTTTCATATGAATTAATAAGCCTGCTGTCCTGTCAGAGCTGGTGTTTACAATGATCGAGTACAATCTGTGGTCTGACCACACGATATGTATGCACAGACTGCGACACACAGCGGGATTTACAGCGGGAGAAGGACGGAGGGCTTCAGTCCATTCTGAATGCGCCCATTCAAAATGTTAACTCAGAAACAGATCTTATCGCACATCCGTCCTCGGGACTGATTTGCATCAATAGATCTGAAGGATGTGTACTTCATGTACCAACTGTACTGGTTTACAGGTGGCTTTTTAGATGTGCGTTCGAGGGAACTGCGTATCAATTTAAAGTCCTTAATTTCTGTGTGTCTCTGGCTCCCCGCACATTCAAGAAATGTATGGATGTGGCGCTCACCCCATTGAAAATGAACGGTGTGTGTGTTTTGATTTACCGCAGCGATTGGTTATTACTAGCCAATCAGAGGCACTACTGAGCGAACACAGAGACTTGCTGCTTTGCCATATGGAAAATCTGGTCAATGTCAACTGGCGAAAAGCAAATTTTTCCCCAGCCAATAAATCTTCTTTTTAGGAGTTCATGCGTGCGCACCTCATAACAAGAACGTACAGACCATTCTTCGGTGTCTGTTTCAGTTCAAACTGAAAAAACATTTTATTTTCATGTGCATCGGGGTAACTCGCCACTGTCTGGCTGCTCTAGCACCATGGACAGCGCCAGCCTTCTACTAGCAGGGTGTTATGCTGGGTCATGTTTTCAGAAAGAAAATGCTGACCACAAATGCATCCAACACAGGTTGGGGCGTGGTGTGTAATGGACGCCTGACTTTTGACACCTGGAAACAGGTGCGAAACGGCCATGACATGACAACCGCCTAGAGCTACTGGCTGTCTTTCTAGCTTGAGAGATTTTCATTACGATATTATGAATCACCACATTCTGATTCGTTTGGACAACACAACAGTAGTGGTGTATATATGTTTCCATGACACGCTGGCCCACGTATGGCTGGCGAAATGCAAGTATGCACTTCCCCTGGTGTGCCTCCTTCATTCTGTCATCAGCAAAGTCCGAGTGGACATGGAAACAGGTCTGTTAATTGCACCGAAATGGCCCAATCAGCCATGGTTTCCGGAAATGATAGAGATGTTATTCAGCTTGCCATTGGAAATACCGCTGAGGAGGGATCTCCTCTCTCAGCTGCAAGGCACAATCTGGCATCCCCAGCCCAAGCTGTGGAAACTGCATGTGTGGCCCCTGAACGGAGCACGCTAAATACGCCAGAACTGACACATTCAGTCATAAACAATTTTACAGGCCAGAACGCTGTCCACGAGACGCCTCTACACACTAAAATGGAATGTGTTCACTGATTGGTGTCTTTCACATGGCAAAGACCCAGTAAACTGCCCCATGCAAGAAATTCTCATATTTCTTCAAGAGCGATTAGACACAGGACTCACTCAGTCAACTCTCAAAGTTTATGTGGCGACTATATCTGCGTATCACGCACCTGAAGCCTGCGCCACTATAGGCAAACATGATTTAATCATAAAGTTCCTTAGAGGAGCAAGACAATTAAATCCACCTCGGCTGGCTACAGTCCCGACTTGGGACCTAAAAGCGCTCGCAGGGCCCCCATTTGGACTCTGTTGATTTGCACATGCTCTCCATTAAGACCGCACTACTGCTGGTTCTGACTTCAGTAAAATGGGTAGGTGACTTACATGCACTATCAATTGACAATTCATGTCTGGAGTTTGGCCCTGGTCTTTCAAAAACCACTGTCAAACCCAGAAAAGGCTATGTGCCAAAGGTTCTAACCACGCCCTTCAGAGCGCAGGTGGTTCACCTTCAAGCTTTATTCCCTTCTCCATTTAATTCGGATGAGGAACAGTCCTTGCATTTGTTATGCCCTGTGCGGGCACTACACGCATACATTGAGTGCACCCGCCCAAAATGAGGGTAACTCACTTGCGGCATACTCATGTCGGTCGCCGTCCCATCATGTTTCCTCTCTGGAAGGTTATGTCGTGTAGTGCAGCGTGATAGGATTCTGTTCCCCATGTGCGTTAGCACACGTCAAGTGTACTGAGTCATAAGGGAACGTCTCGGTTACGTACGTAACCTCGGCTTACTGAGATGAAGGGAAAAAGACATTGTGAATGCTGGCCGCACTACAAGACTCAGAGTTCTTCTGAGGTGCGAGCAATGTGCTCCTTGTCCCTCAGTCAGAAGATTTTGAGGAATGGTGTTTGTGCACCTGCTTTTGTAGTGGACAGCTTCATGCCTAAAAGGGCAGGGCTCAAACACCATAGCCAATATTACAATATTGGAGTTATTGTAGAGAGGTTTCAACTAGGTTGTGTGGAAGGACAACTCCCCATATGCGTTAGCACGCAATGTCTCGTTCCCTTCGTCTCAGGGAACCGAGGTTATGTATGTAACCGATAAGTTCTCTTAGGTCAAGAATTTCAGAGATGTGCACAAACAAGACAATATCAGCAGATGAACACCTTGGAAGAACAAAAACGTCAGTACATTTCGTCATCATTTTTAGGCAAAATAAAAGAAGCCTGTTTGACAGTAAGTATAAAATTTTTTTCCCATCAAAAATACCCAAAATTCCATAGACTTACATTGACGGAATGTTTAAATGGGCCAAGACTTTTCAAACTCTAACTGTTAAAACAGTCCAACGTAAACAAACACACACAAGGCCTTTAATCTGCTTTAAGTTTCTCTCTCTCTCTCTCTCTCTCTCTCTCTCTCTCTCTCTCTCTCTCTCTCTCTCTCTCTCTCTCTCTCTCTCTCTCTCTCTCTCTTCTTCTTCTTCTTCTTCTTCTTCTATTCCTACACTTCTTTTCTCTTTCATCTTTCTCGCTCTCTTTATCTTTGTCCCTCATTCACTCACAGGCACAAGTTCAAAACTCAAATCTCAGATGTAATTGAGTCATGCTCATCCACCACAAATACTCACTCCACATACTGAGGATTGTGACTTAAAGGGGACATGTCATGGTAAAACAGGATTTTTCTTGCTCTTTTGAAATGAAAGGGATTGATGTACTGTGTAGAGTAATGTTAGAACTATCAGCAAATTAACATATAAGTGCCTCATGCTTACATATCAACAACCATTCAGTATTCAGCAACTTGGCCCACCCTGATGAATAACAGTGTGAACTACAGTGGAACGTTAGCTGTTAGTAAGTTAGCCAATCATAAGAGGTTATTTGCTTTTTGAAGTCATAAAGGTACAGTGGCAAAAACAGCCAGTTTAAGAGAGTGGAAAATGTTCATGTACAATGGGGGGGGGGGGGGGGGGCGTCTGCTTGAACAGTTTTACATGCTTTAATGTTCAAAAAACACATTATTTTTCTCATACTGTACATTGCTGCAGCAACTCTTTTCACCATCTGTCTGAAACCGCTATGTTGTAGCTCCTGTCTCTTTAAAGCCCACCTTTCCGAAAAGCCCAGTCTGCTCTGACTGGTCAGCTGGCCCAGTCTGTTGTGATTGGTCAACCACTTAGAGCATGTGTCTGAAATGTAACACCCCTTACCATAACCGAGTTTCAGTTCCGGAGGCTTCATGAGCAGCACATTCCTGAGGCGGGCATTATGCAAATGTGTTACATAGTGACGTAGCTATGTCACGGAAGTAATGGCTGGACTGCAAACCAGGCTTTTCAGGCAGTTCAGGAGAAGTGTTTTCTGTGGGAGAGAGTAACTCCCTTTGGTGTGGAATTTGTGCTTTGTAACTTTGCAGACCTTTTACATGCACAAACAGCTATATTACACATTATAGGAAAGGTAAAATCCCCAAAAAGCATAATAGGGCCTCTTTAAAAATTTGATAGCGGAATTCATGGTAAACAACTACATTACCCATGGTACAGTAGAGAAAGATCCACCAATCAGAGAACCCCATCCAACGAAACCCTCGAAACGTGGCTCGGAGCGACCGCGCACTCCCTTCACCCTTAAACTACTTATATATTTGTACATATCGGGATATTTAGCAATAAACAGTAGTTTTATATATTACCATCGTTTTTTATTCAATGACATCATTGGCAATGCTTCTTGAGATTGTAGTCCATGCCCTCATAAAACACGATAAGTACACAGCGTTGTTGCTTTGTCTTTATGTCCGATTTTCAAATATTTTTTGGCCTCAAAACAAAGTTTGTGATGTTGTGATTCACCTCGGAGCTGGTTGGTTTGGTTCATGGCTCACAACTCTTTTATGAAGGATTTTATTAAAAGTCTATGGAATAAATGAATGGGTAAAATACTTCCGGAACCCAGACAGCTGAAAAATTGGGCGGTCACTGTTGCGCTCTATATGGCGGCGCAGTGGCTTCACTGATATGATGTCATGATCAGTCCAGTTCTATATTAAATATCAGTGGTGTCAAAAGATCTCTCTCTCTCTCTCTCTCTCTCTCTTAAAGAGATAATAAAATATTATTGTTAATTTTACTTTATCAAAATCAGCAAAGATTTCACCTAAAAAAGACATGTGGATAAAAATATGAAGGCAATCATTTTAGGCAACCATTTTACTTCCAGAAGTACAGAAATTTCACTGGGAGGCAGTGGACATCTAATACATACAACAGGGTTTCAGCAAGTATATGTCATGTTGATGATGAAGAGTTTTTAGATAATCATTTATGAAATATGATACGCACAGCATAATGGGTTAATTTTTGCAGATATTATACACAGACCTGCACATACTGCCAAAACTGTGTGTAGTGTGCGCATGCGCACACACACACACACTTAATTATATTTAGTTGTTCAACTGCACAATGTTAATTTGACAATGCTGACAATGTATTTGCTGTACAATAATATGTTATTTTTCTTTTCTATTTTTTTTTCTGCAGTATTCCTATGGTTGTAATGTTGCAGAATATACACCATGATCATTTTCTTTCTGAATTATTAAATTTGTAAGTAATATGAGTATTAGCTTATTTTAAATACTGTAAATCCTTACAGTAAAGCTAAAGATTTACTGTATATCTATTGTACATGCGTAGTTCCACAACTCACATATAGGTGGCACTCTTTCCAGTTAAAATGCTACTATAGAAGCCTTTATTCAGTGTGAAAACATGTAGGTAAGCCTATGCCAGTTTTCAAGTTCATAATTTATAGATAAGTGTGCTGTAAATTTACTGAAAATCTATTGAACTCACTACGGGTCATTTTTGAACCGAACATCACAGGCGTCATTATTTTTAAACATAACAGAAGGATATGAATTATAGATTTCAACAATAACATTTTTACAAGCTAAAAGGCTAATTATTGATATCAGGATTGCAATTACTAGTAGTGATATTAAATTTGAACTAGTAAAAACGTTAAATCTTGATATAAAACAATTACGTCATCACTCAAATTGTTTTTTTTTTTAATAAAAATAATTTGTAATTATTTAACATGTAATTACATTTTCACTAATAGAATTTCACAATTATGTGTCATACTATTGCAAGCTATTCCACATTTAATCATATACCGGATATTTATTATAAATATCAACAATAAAATGTTAACTAGCTAATCCTGCAAATGTAATTTCTGATATAAAATATTATGATTGATATCAAGAATTAGCATTTTAATTAGTGAAAATGTAATTTTTTATTTTTTTTTATCTTTATCATATCCTGCACATTAAAAGTCAATCGGCTTGCCATACATATAGCATCAAAATTACGACTGCTTTTAGTTATTTTATGTGTTCACAGCATTCTCGACCGGTGTTGCTGTGCAAGGCGTTGTTCGTTGACACTCAACACTGGATTCTGCTTTGGCTTCATGGAACTATTTGGAACTATTTTCTTTGGGGGAGCAAAAATAACTGGCCATATTGTATCTAAAACATACGTAAGTAACTTCTCTCTTGCTCTCTCTCTCTTTCATATTTTTTGCCTTAAGTGAAAGTATTCTTGCATAATTTTGCAATGTGAGTATATTCTTTATGGATGTATAGAATAGGAAGTCTCTAATTGTCTACAAATAGCTCTAGAGTTTGTCTCTGGAGGCTTGTTTTAGAATAGAGGTGTCAGACTCTGCATAATTAAAGTTGTGACGACTGCATATTTTCTTGCTTTCTTACTTTTGTTATTTCCTCCATTTTTTGTGTTGTGAAAGACAGTGGAATTACCTTGCTGAATTACTTTTAGTCATGTATGCTGAAAGCTGTCTTTGTTTAGGTTTGGAAAAATGGATTGGACGTCTATCAGTTAAAGAGATTCTTTATTTAACAATACAAATTTTGTGGTTGCGTACTGGCCTAAGTTGAAAGAGCCCACCCCCAAGTCTCTATGATATTCTGATTATGATATTTGTTTAAAAAAGTAGCACACCTCTACAGAACAAACCTCACGAATGGAGTTATCATTTATGTATGTAGGACAAACGTGTGGGACAAGTTATGAGCCAAAGTGTGGTGATGTGGGCGTGGCCGAGCGATGTCTGTGGAGATCGAGGCCGGGAGAGGAAGAACGGTAAGGATTGACACCTGTGGAAAATCACCTCTAACAGCTGTTTTGTGTTGCAGTGAGAGCTGGAAGGGGATAAAAGGGCAGTCCAAACCACCGGAGGAGAGAGAGACGCACGCAGCAGAGTGATTGTGTGTGCATACATTCATGTTGTGCTGAAAAGCAAACTGTGGTGCAAAGCTGGAAAGTGTGAAAATAAAAGTGTCGTACGTTGGATAGTTTACCCAGCTCCCACTTCCTCCTTCAACGAGAAAGACAGAGATTACCACAGTGGTGCCGAAACCCGGGATTTTGGAGGAGGAAGGCGCTGTCATGGAGTCCTTGCTGCTGGCTAAAGATCGCGACGCCGAGGAGATACCCGATCTGGTGGTGCTGGAGCAGCTCGTCAGCAGGTGACCGAAAGGGATGGCTGAGTGGGTCCAGTGCCATCAGCCAGCATCACTGACGGAGGCCGTGTAGCTGGCTGATGACCGTTTGGTGGCATGTTCGGGGGCCGGCAAGCCCTCTTCTCTGTCTCTTCTCTCTCTTGCCCCCTCTCCTTCTCCACGTCCTGTTTCTGTTCCCCGGAAACGGGGAGTTGTGACCCCGGAAGCCATCCTGGAGAGGGTTGGCCGAAACAGCCACACTTCCTCTCCAGAAATGGGGGGGGAGTAAGTGACAGGCCAAATGGCTCCCCAGCCTGAGTCAGGTGATGGGGGTATGTGGCGAGCAGGGCGTGACTGAGCTGTAAGGATGGACACCTGGGGGAAGGGCCGTAGCTAATGGGGTGAAAGGTGGTAACGATTCTAGGGGCCCACAGGTCCAGGGGGGCCCACAACAAATATTAGACTGTATTTTTTAATATGAAAGGGGCCCAGAACTATATAGAGTCAGGGGGCCCAGAATTCCATGCTACGGCCCTGCCTGGGGGCAAATTATCTCAGTCAGCCAGGAGAGAGATAAAGAGGAGCCAAAGCCACAGCTGGAGAGAGAGACACACGGAGCTGTGTGTGTGTGTGTGTGTGTCGATGTTATTCGTACTGCTGAAAAGAAATGTGTTTAAGAGACAGCTGAAAAACAAATCTTTGTGTATTTATTTATTGAGCTGAAAAGCCAGTTAGTTTTGTATGCGTCAGACTTTGTTTGTTACGCTGAAAAATGCTGACAATATAGTGTCTTTTTTGGATTGTTACCCAGCTCCCGCTTCCTCCATCAACGAGAAATACAGAGATTTACCACACAAAGTTTAATTCTTAGTGTTTGGGGTTTGTTATAAATCCTTAAACTTTGTGTGATGCATTCTTTAGCAAATTCTACTAATAAACATTCCTTCTGAAAGCCATTTTTGAACTTTGACTTTAGTCTGCATGTCATTAGGCTTGTAGAACTGTCCCTCCCTCTCAAAACTGCATAGCAGTTTCTGGTGTGTGTTGATTGGCCATGATTGGTGCTCTGCAGGCTGGTCTGAAATCTGCTGTGAAGGTGAATTTTCTGCCTGAAGAGAGAATTCCTTGTGTACCAGTGCACAATGCCTGGAAGTCAGCACTGCTCCAGGTTCTCGTGCTGGTGGACTGACATTATGAGCATGAAGCTCAGATCGATTTTCTCTGGTCAGGCTCCAGTTCTAATCTAATAATATAATAATATAAAGTCCATTACACGCCGACGTGGAGATTGGCCTCTGATTCCATCAGACAGATTCGACATCACTGACTAACACTATGTTCACCCCTCACCACCAACCGCTTGCTCTTTCTGTTTGTCCTCTATCTCTCCCTCACTCCCTCTCTTTTTTCTGCCCTGTCCTGTCATGTTGTTCCTTCATTAGCATCAGTGACTGCAGTGCAATCAAATAATCGGCAAGAAATCATAACCAAAACTAAAAGTCATAAGTCAATTCAGGACCCATTGATAAACGCAACTTCTAGGGGGCACGTTAGTAAAAAAAAAAAACTAAAAAAAACATATCTTGATGACAGGACGATTAGCAATGGGATTTACACAAATATGTCCACAAGCAATCAGATTTTAGAGTTTCAGTTTAGGGAAGTGTTAGGCTTAGGGTTATTGTTAGAGTTAGTTAGGGTTAGGGTTACATTATTTATCCCCATTGGACATGTTCCTGGATCAACATCCTTTAAAGAGATAGTTCACTCAAAAATTAAAATTCTCTCATCATTTACTCACCCTCATGCCATCCCAGATGTGTATGACTTTCTTTCTTCTGCTAAACACAAACTGAGATTTTTAGAAGAATATTTCATCTCTGTAGATCCGTACAATGCAGTAGATGGTGACCAGACCTTTCAAGCTCCAAAATCACATAAAGGCATCATAAAAGTAATCCATAAGACTCAAGTGGTTAAATCTATGTTTTTAAAAGCGATATAATATGTGTGGGTAAGAAACTGATCAATATTTAAGTCCTTTTTTACTATAAATCTTTCACATTCTGAGAGTGAAAGTGGAGATTTATGGTAAAAAAAAAAAATGGATTGAAATATTGATTTGTTTCACACCCAAAGTGATTGAATCGCTTAAAAAGATATAGATTTAACCACTGAGATCTTATGGATAACCTTTATCATGCCTTTATGTGATTTTTAGAGCTTTAAAGGTCTGGTCACCATTCATTTGCATTGTAAGGACCAACAAAGCTGAGATATTCTAAAAATCTTAATTTGTGTTCAGCAGAAGAAAGTCATACACATCTGGGATGGCATGAAAGTAAGTAAATGATGAGAGAATTTTCATTTTTGGGTGAACTATCCCTTTAATAGTCCTGTATGTGTCAGACTTTGAAGGGACTATCAAAGGATGTTGATCCACGTACATGTCCTAATTGGATAAATAATCCCTAAAGACCCTAACACAAGACCTAAACCTACCTCTAAAATCAGAGGCCAATGATTGATGAGCAGGAAAGTTGCTACAGGAAAATGTCCTACTTGATCAAATCATTTTAAGCTGGTGGACTATATTATTCATTATAGAAATAACCAAGGATCCGGATTCACAAAAATCTACTTAGGAAAAATTTAAGAAAGTTCTTAGGATAAACTATAAAAAGGTATCTAGCTACTAACGTTGATGTTTTTTTTTAAAGAAAAGGAGGGACGAGCCGAAATTCATTTTTGTGGTAACCAACATTATGCCACAAATGCTGTCGACTGAGTTTAACTTGTATTGAATCCGGAATATTCCTTTAAGAATCTTTCAAGAATCTGGCCCCTGATGATGTATTTTTAAGGAACTTTTACACTGTCTCTGTCCTTCTGTGCTCTTTTTCCATTGTTTTTCTATGTAAGCATGCGCTAGACGGACGTCTTTAACCATAGTGCTGCGTCTTGCTGTTTTTCAGTATCTCACGCAAGAGTGCCACGTTTTTTTACATGCTGTGTAAGGTTGAAAAACAAGGTCAACTTTTAGAAGTGTGTTTCGGTCTAAACAAACCCATTTCACTTTACAGCAAAGGCTCAAAAATGGCAACAAATTCTAAATGGATTCCACTAAATATTTAACCCTAACTGGACATACAGCTTAGTATACACAGATGTTTCAGCCCAATCACTCATGTCATCACTCATTTCTCATGGTGGACGAGGCAGAGTGATCATGCGATGAGTGGGTGACCTGCACTCCTCTCAGAGCGGAGTTACATAATTGCTAAATGGTTATTGAACTGTATCTCACTGATCCCCATGGGAGACTGTTGTTTGTGTCTTAAGTAGTAAATATTTCATAATGATCTGGTAACCTGGTGAAGTGTGGACACTGATGTGATATGCAAGGACAGACGGAAGAGAGCAATTTCGTGTATGTTGTAGATTATCTGAATAATCTAAATTTGCTTCTCAAGGATTGCTAAGATTCTTGAGATGGATGGGTTGGTTTCACTGGATGTTCCTACATTTTTTAAAGATCTGTTGATTAGTATTGATCAAATTATGAACTCAATATTGATTGAGTTGATTGGTGTCAATCAATTCACCATTTATTCTATACCTCATTTGTTCACCTGCTTTTGTTGGCAGTTTCAAAAGATACGTGAGGGACCTCATTATACACCGAGTAGAAACTACAATGGTGCTTATTGAGGCTAAAACTTTTAGTGTTTTCTAAAACACAAGTAACAATGCCGAATTATATTGAAGAGAGTAATGGATTGAGCCTTACAGATCAGACCATAAACATGGGGAGTAACAATGGGGAGATACAGTGTAGTAAAAACAGAGCCACAATTGAGTAACAGCAAAGTCCCTTTACGGCAAGACCGAAATCTCCAAAACTGTGTGTCAAGATTAAATCCAAATAATAAAATCTGACATAAATGGTCTCATAAATTGTACTTCTTTAGCTCAAGTCAATGTAAAATTTTTTGGCAACTATAATTTTTAATGAAAACGGAAAGACGAAGTCTCTTTCAAAAAGGTGATTGGCTCATTTAGCTGTAAGGTGGGACTTCCATTCCAGCCGCCATATTTGGCGTTACAATTTCTACACCTTCATATGTATAGGAATGACCTGTCTCATCTTTATAACGTCTCTGGTTACACTGAGGTCAAAACAGTCACAATACTGGAGTGGTGGTGGCGTAGTGGTCTAAAGCACTGAACTAATAAGCAGAAGGTTGTTGGTTCAATCCCCACAGCCACCACCATTGTGCCCTTGAGCAAGGCACTTAACTTCAGGTTGCTCCAGGGGGATTGTCCCTGTAATAAGTGCACTGTAAGTTGCTTTGGATAAAAGCGTCTGCCAAATGCATAAATGTAAATGTAATTATGTCACAATATAATCACAATGATAGAATAAGTGAGTCACAACAATATCTCAAGAGTCACAATGATGGCACAATAGTCAAAATATGAACCACAATTGAGCTTGAATGTTAGAGCTACTGTACAATATCAGAGCTAAAGCCTGCAGTGTTTTCTAAAAGGCAAGTAACAATGGAGAATCGTACTGAATCAACATTTCTTCTTTTTACATAGCAGAAATGTAAATGAAAAAGAATGAATTTCTGCAGAAATTTCCGTGAACCTGCTGCTTTTTGGCCATCCACAGGAGTTTCAGCTTAACTTTTTGAGACTTCACAAAATGTATTTGTAGAGCAATTCATCATTGGAGAACAATGTGTGTGGTGGAAAAGCTGTCTGATATCCGTTTGTGAAGGCCATTAGTTGGATTTCTGTTCTCAGAGGGTATGTTGTCCCTCCAGTTTTAATTCAATCAAACAGCTCACCACAAAAAAATGACAGAGAGAGAGAGAGAGAGAGAGAGAGAGAGACAGATAGAAGGAAAGAGTACAAGAAAGATAAAGGAAAAAATTATGTAATATGTACAAGAAATATTGACTGCCACAAGGAAGAAAAGGCTACTGTATGTAGCCTTGCTTTATTACTTTAGAAGTTGAATTGAGTTTGTGTGTGTGATCAGCTCTTTTTCACAATTCAAGTATACACTTTGAATTGACTTCAGTTGGTTCTGATATAATTTGACGAATAATCAGCAGTGACATTGATGGCTTATGTGAATGTACTCACACACACACACACACACACACCTTTTCCACTGCTAACCGACATCATTTGCCCTCCGATCTGTGCCATGACACAACCCGACACAGTTTACTGCTGTCAACATGCGTTCAGTTACAATTAATACACAAATACATGATATGCTCATTTTAAAATCCCTTTTAACATCATCACTGATGATAGATTGTGTAAGAAAAGACTGTTAAAACCCTTTCACACTGTAAAAAGAACAACATCAAAGCATTACACCCTTGCAACCGCACAGCAACACCCTGTCAACCACCTAGAACACCCTAGCAACCGCATAGCAATGCCCGGTCAACCACCTATAACACCTTAGCAAGCACATAGCAATGCCCAGGCAACCACCTAAAACACCCTAGGAACCGCATAGCATTGCCTTGTCAACCACCTAGAACACCCTTGCAACCGCACAGCAACACCCTGTCAACCACCTAGAACACCCTAGCAACCACATAGCAATGCCCTGTCAGCCACCTAGAACACCTTAGCAACTGTATAGCAACGCCCAGTCAACCACCTAGAACACCCTTGCAACCGCATAGCAACATTCTGTCAACCACCTATAACACCTTAGCAACCGCATAGCATTGCCCTGTCAACCACCTAGAACACCCTAGCAACTGCATAGCAATGCCCTGTCATCCAACTTGAACACCCTAGCAAGCGCATAGCAATGCCCAGGCAACCACCAAAAACACCCTAGCAACCGCATAGCAACGCCCTATCAACCACATACAGGTGCATCTCAATAAATTAGAATGTCGTGGAAAAGTTCATTTATTTCAGTAATTCAACTCAAATTGTGAAACTCGTGTATTAAATAAATTCAGTGCACACAGACTGAAGTAGTTTAAGTCTTTGGTTCTTTTAATTGTGATGATTTTGGCTCATATTTAACAAAAACCCACCAATTCACTATCTCAAAAAATTAGAATATGGTGACATGCCAATCAGCTAATCAACTCAAAACACCTGCAAAGGTTTCCTGAGCCTTCAAAATGGTCTCTCAGTTTGGTTCACTAGGCTACACAATCATGGGGAAGACTGCTGATCTGACAGTTGTCCAGAAGACAATCATTGACACCCTTCACAAGGAGGGTAAGCCACAAACATTCATTGCCAAAGAAGCTGGCTGTTCACAGAGTGCTGTATCCAAGCATGTTAACAGAAAGTTGAGTGGAAGGAAAAAGTGTGGAAGAAAAAGATGCACAACCAACCGAGAGAACCGCAGCCTTATGAGGATTGTCAAGCAAAATCGATTCAAGAATTTGGGTGAACTTCACAAGGAATGGACTGAGGCTGGGGTCAAGGCATCAAGAGCCACCACACACAGACGTGTCAAGGAATTTGGCTACAGTTGTCGTATTCCTCTTGTTAAGCCACTCCTGAACCACAGACAACGTCAGAGGCGTCTTACCTGGACTAAGGAGAAGAAGAACTGGACTGTTGCCCAGTGGTCCAAAGTCCTCTTTTCAGATGAGAGCAAGTTTTGTATTTCATTTGGAAACCAAGGTCCTAGAGTCTGGAGGAAGGGTGGAGAAGCTCATAGCCCAAGTTGCTTGAAGTCCAGTGTTAAGTTTCCACAGTCTGTGATGATTTGGGGTGCAATGTCATCTGCTGGTGTTGGTCCATTGTGTTTTTTGAAAACCAAAGTCACTGCACCCGTTTACCAAGAAATTTTGGAGCACTTCATGCCTCTTTCTGCTGACCAGCTTTTTAAAGATGCTGATTTCATTTTCCAGCAGGATTTGGCACCTGCCCACACTGCCAAAAGCACCAAAAGTTGGTTAAATGACCTTGGTGTTGGTGTGCTTGACTGGCCAGCAAACGCATCAGACCTGAACCCCATAGAGAATCTATGGGGTATTGTCAAGAGGAAAATGAGAAACAAGAGACCAAAAAATGCAGATGAGCTGAAGGCCACTTTCAAAGAAACCTGGGCTTCCATACCACCTCAGCAGTGCCACAAACTGATCACCTCCATGCCACGCCGAATTGAGGCAGTAATTAAAGCAAAAGGAGCCCCTACCAAGTGTTGAGTACATATACAGTAAATGAACATACTTTCCAGAAGGCCAACAATTCACTAAAAATGTTTTTTTTTTATTGGTCTTATGATGTATTCTAATTTTTTGAGATAGTGAATTGGTGGGTTTTTGTTAAATGTGAGCCAAAATCATCACAATTAAAAGAACCAAAGACTTAAACTACTTCAGTCTGTGTGCACTGAATTTATTTAATACACGAGTTTCACAATTTGAGTTGAATTACTGAAATAAATGAACTTTTCCACGACATTCTAATTTATTGAGATGCACCTGTAGAACACCCTAGCAACTGCATAGCAACGCCCTGTCAACCACCTAGAACACCCTAGCAACCGAATAGCAACGCCCTATCAGCCACCTAGAACACCCTAGCAACCACATAGCAACGCCCTGTCAACCACCTAGAACACCCTAGCAACCACCTAGAACACCCTAGCAACCACATAGCAATGCCCAGTCAACCACCTAGAACATCCTAGCAACCACAGAGCAATGCCCTGTCAACCACCTAGAACACCCTAGCAACCGCATAGCAATGCCTTGTCAACCACCAAGAACACCCTAGCAACCACATAGCAAAACAATCCATATTTTCTTGTGTGTAAAATGTAGCAATCTATTTTTTTGCTTAAATATGCTCTCAGTAAGTTTTGTCTTAGTGTCATCTTGGACTTACACTGACACCTAGTGGCTTGGATGCAGCATAATTTAAAATGAATAGTTTTCAGTTTCAGATGCCATTGTAGAAATTTAGTATTCAGTCAGCCATGATTACTTTAATCAATGAGTGAAAGTGTCAAATAACAGGAGGGTTACTGAGATTAAGCGAGAAGTATTCGGCTGGTCATGTGATTCTAACATGGCAACCCTCATGTGCGGACCCTCTCCATGTAGAATAAAACAGCTTTTATAAGGTTACTGATATGACTGGAGTCTTCATTTTAATGTAAGTGGTCATGATTTCCTACATATATTGCAAAATTACAATTCATGTCTTAAGGAGTAACATTTTTTTAATAAGGAAAAAATACTGAGTGTCACTAACATTTCCTCAGTTCATTTGGGTGGGTTTGGTGAGTAAGTGGAAAATGCTAATTTAGGCTTACAAACTTTTACCACAAACAATCTGAGATATGAAACAGAATCAAGTGGCACAGATAGATTGGGATAAGTTTTCACACAGATGTCTGAATTAATTAGCCTAATTCTGGCTGCTATTTTCCATGTTTTTAAAATGAAGGTTTCAGAGAGATGTTGTAATGTGCATCTGAGGCTTCACACAGAAGTAACTGACAGAGAGAGAAGAACAAGAGTGAGTAATTCTTAACTCTTATCTCTGTAAAAGTTGCTGTTTTTTTGGGATGGATGGATACTGAACGTACATACCATGGTACCATGACCAAAAATATGGTGTTGCTACCACTCCACGACTAAAAAGACATGGAAATCCCATAGTACTTTTTAATACTTTTAATAGTGTAGAAAGACACTAATAATGGATGGACAGACACTTTATTGATCCCTAAGTGTAAATGTATTCAATTGTTAAGGACGCACACACAAACACAGGCTACGATATGTGTGCTGCATGAACTGCAAAAGCAGTTTTTATGATTCTCAGTGGAATGAAACTAATTTAATGACATATTCCACTAGTTCTACAAGGTACACACACACACACACACACACACACACACTTGCTGATACACACCGAAACCTTATTATCAGCACTGGAAATCTGTAACTCAGACTTCATGTGTACGTGCCATCGGATCCCAATATACGAGATGCAGCAATCTGCAGTATGTACAGCCCGGCCATTTATAAAGCTGATGGACCAACACAAGAGCAGTCCATCCGTACATACACATCTAAGTGCGTGTGTGTATATGTGAGAGAAATGATACAACGGTGTGCATGCAGTACAATGCAATTCATTCACTCTGCAGCACAGCCTGACTCAATCTCTACAAAGTGCTTGTGAAGCAATTGTGCGTGTGTGTGTGTGTGTGTGTGTGTGTGTGTGTGTGTGTGTGTGTGTGTGTGAATGCACTCAGTTAAACCTGATTGATGCTCTTACACACTCTGCCAGCCTTCTGACCTTCAAACAACCTCCAGTCCCCATTCCACCCTCTCCCTGTTTTTCAGTTGGTACAACCCTGTTGAGTCCCTATTAGAGCGCAGCCGCACTGGGTTAATGCACTTGCAGAAGAGGGGGTGTTCACCATCCCCCACGCTGTGCTCTTTTTGGACCATATAGCACAGTATCAGCTTCGATTTGTCTAATAAAAACTGTTGGAGGAAAGAGAGAGAGAGAGAGAGAAACAGAATGGAGAAAAATAAATAAAAGAGCGGGAAACAATGTTGAATGTGATAGAAATTAGATGAGTCCTTTTTAAGTCCTTCAGAAGCCAACTTGAGTTATTTATGCAGTAATTTGCATTTTGAAAGAAGGGTAAAAAAATAAAGAAATGAGAAAAGAGAGATTTAGAATGACAGGAGAGAGGGCGAGATGAAGGCATTTCTGATATCGAACACAGAGACCAGCTGCTCTTCTGTCACACTAAATAACTCTCTCTCTCTCTCTCTCTGTATACATATATATATATATATATCTCATGATGTGCTGATGCTGTCACTCTGAAAGCATGTTTTAAAAGTAGTGTGTGTGCATGTTAAAGGGTTGTTTATTGTGGTTATTTAATAAAGCAATAAATCTCTCAAGTCTGTGTATTACAGTGATTTTACTGCTGTTAAAGTGTGTTGTTGGGCATGACACAGAAGTGGATACCAGTGTTTAAAGGAATATTCCAGGTTCAGATGAGTTAATCTCTATTGACATCTGCGGAATGCTGTTGATTACCAGAGGGAATTTAGACTTGTCCCTCAGTTTGTATAAACAAAAAGAAAATCATATTTACAGTAATGTACTTACAATGGAAGTCTATGCGACAAAACATTGCACACTGTTTTGAAAGTAAAGCCACAAGACTCAAATAAATAACTATAAATAATGACATCTGCATTTTGTCGAATTTGATGCTTGTTTACTCTTCCTTGTTCTTAACACATATGCAGAGCGCTGTACACATGCGTTTAAGACATGGATTAAACCACCCAAGTCATATGCATCACCTTTATGTTGCCTTTACAGTATGTCCTTTTTGGAGCTTGGAAGTGCTGGACCCCAGTGACTTGCATTGTAGAGTATTGACAAAAACATCACAGATGTATGTTCAAATCTTTTTTTGTGTGTGTACTCCACAGAAGAAAGAATGTCATACGAGTTTGAGATGGCATAAGGGTGAGTAAATTATGAGAGAATTATATTTGGGTAAAGCATTCATTTAAAGTTAAGTTCTAGTTCAATACAAGTTAGGTTTTTATTTTTTTATATGCAAAAACGGCAGTAAAAGTAAGATGTTTTCCATGGAAGTGAAAGTGTCTAGTCCATTGTTTCAAATGTATAGCCACAATACATAAACATTATATGTGTTAACATTGTTTTTGTGTTATAAAATGCTCACTAACTTTATCCGTTTAAAGTTATATCCAATTTTTCAGCTTCATTGCCATGACACCGCAACATCGGTAAAACCTGTGGGAGATTTTATCATGCTAAAATCATGCAGAACAGATATTCTGTCACACTAAAATCATGTTAACTTATATAATGTTTACGTCTTGTGGTTATAACTGTGTGTATTTTAAAGTTGGGCCGGCCCCATTGACTTCCATTGTAAGTGCCTTAGGGCAGAAACATACTCTACGCAAGTACGTGAATGCTGACGCATCTTGCAGCACAAGTCCGCAATTTATAACTTAATGCAACTATGCGTTGTATTCTCAATGTTGCCCCAAGGGGTGCTATATCGAGATTAGTGTGAACTGTCTGCTTCTACAGTGAGTTTTTTTCTTTTAAGTCCACTACTGTCAAGGCGAAGAAACAGTTTGAAGAGAATATTGCTGAGTAAGTAAATTAAAGTCAACATATTTACAGCAGCTTACCTAAATAATAACACATTCAGATTAATGGCACAGACGTTTGAAGGTAACTCTGTCGCCCCTTGAGTGCTGAGGATTATTTGCGGAAAGAACGCAGGTTAAGCATTTTCAACGGGGCGCGCATTGGCAATGTGGTGGCGAAGTGTTCACATTTGCATTCGTGTACTAGCGTCGAGTATGTTTCAGCCTTTAGTGTAACCATGATTTTTTATTTTCTTTTTCTTTTTTTCTTTTTTAAAAATAAACAAGGGACAAGTCAGAATGACTTTTTGTGGTAATCAACATTATGCTACAATGGCTTTTGATTGAACTTAACTACTATTGAACCTAGAACATTGCTTTAAACATTATATGTGTAATGCTATACATGAGAACCTAGAACAATGAGTTGATAATTAAATGTATTATTAATATAAATCACAATAAAAAATTTTTGGCAAATTAATATAGTTTTTGTTTAAGATAGGATGTTTACGATTACCAAACAACTTAAAATGGAATTAAACTTGTATGCGGTAACTTGGAAAGTTGAGTTGGTAAATTAAAGTGCAATAGAACACCATTTAAAGTCGGACATCCAAATTGGAAACTTGGGTGTAAATGTTTTTACCCCAACTTTGTCGAGATGCAGGTGTATAATGTCACTCGCACATAGTGACACCCAGGGAAATGTACACACTTAATGATTAGCATTTAATTTCAAGTAAACAAAATGCATCAATGAGATAAAGTTGTAACATTACATTACATTGCTTGAATAAAACCTGTTTAGAAAACTTTTGCAGGGACAGTGTGTAAAACATGGTGAATAATCTTTCTCTGTTGATAATTGTTCACCTCTAAAACAAATTGATATTCTGTTTCTTTATACGTTATCTTTGCAGAAAGCTGTATGGTTGGAAACTGGAGATAGCAAGTAAGAATACTCCAATTTCGATTTTGAATTGAACGCACTATAAATGTATGTTTAACTCTCTGTTCTGATCTTGCTCTCCATCAGGCACATAAATCTGAAGGGCAGAATTTTATGCGACACAGCGTTTGCAGGGTTTGACTTCTTTTTCTAGAGAGCAGCACAAAACAGCTGGTTTTGAGGACATCTGAAAACATCTGTCACACATGTGGATGTAAACTGCCAAGGTCAAACTAGATGAGTCTCTCACACTCACTCACTCATTCCGCCTACAGCTTGTCTATCTCAGCCAAACACACATACTGTGGGGAAAGTCACAGACCACATAATTTTAAAAACACACCAACGTATACACAAATGCATCCAATATATTGAATTCCAGGAGTGTTTCACACATGGAAACAATGGGTATTACATGTCAATGAGTGCTTTTTTATCAACAAAGATTTTAGGTTAAAATTTGTGTGTATGTATAAGGGAAAGCTAATATTTTAGGTGCTGAAACTGTTCACCATTTCTTTCAGGTTTTTCATTATTTTTAAATCCCCTTTTTGCATTCACAAGTTCAGTTTAAATGGTTTTGCAGTGTTGAAAACTAAACGATTAAAAGTACAAATATCCCATCCTCAAAAAAAAAAAAAAAAAAAAAAAAAAAAAGGGGGGATTTTTGCAGGTTGTTCAGTTTACTTAATTATAATTAACTAAAGCAACGCAATTCTATAATTTTTTTCACAACTTAATTTCATTGCATTCTATCCAATTAAATTTGTGCAATTTATGTTTACTTAATCTATTTGAGTTGGGACTACATGAATACTTTTTTAAGCATTGATGAAACTGGTCAGGGGATTTCCATTTACATTTGTTTTGCAAGGGCATGGGTGAACAAATGTTAAAATGAATTGTTATTTTATGCATTTTTGAGCAAGATGAGAATAGGAAGAGATTTGTTCATGTTTAATGTTTATATTTGTTTTTAAAAAGAGTGTCTGCTGGAGTTTTGGGAGTTACCATTGTGGTGAAGATTGGCACTTGTTCTTAGTTTGAGGATGGAATTCATTATTAAGTGATGTTTGATTTGAGTGATGCTTATTTCCATAAGCAGTTGCTATCAAATTGACAGTGCTACAGTTTCACTGACCTTACACTTGCTCACCTAATATACAGTATATTAATGATTCATATAATAAAATCAAGTTGGACCAACAAGAGAAAATGTATTAAACTAAACATTATTAAATTGAGTTTGACGAACCTAATAAAGTTGAGTTAAAACTACTATAGCACATTGATTTGACCTAATACAACTAAATTATGTTGGCTGAATGAAACTGACTTAATTTGAATGAAAGAAATTAAACTGCTTGTAAAAACGTTCTCAAATTCAATTTACTAAGGGTAATGACTTAATTTTTAGCCTCTCAATTAATATGAAGTCATAAAAACTTGTGTAATAAATATATAAGTATTAGTGAAATAAATGTCACACTCCAGGACATGTCAACTTTCTGAAAGTATTTCCTTAATACAAACTCTCTTTTAATATAAAAAAATAGCAAACTAAATTTGAAAACAAGTTTAAATGATCAAAGACACCTTAATTGAGGAATCCCAGGAATTTCAAATGAAAAGACCTAACTTCATGTGAAAATGATGGCAAAAAAACAAGAGTTAAAGTCATGTACAAGGCAATATACACATACATACATCATACTGCTATGCTTGACATTTCGATGTGTCTGCTCAGACCGCATGTACTATCTGCCTTGTGACATTTTAAGCCTTTTTCAGATGGAAGGAGAGAGGTTTAAAGGGCAATATTTTCCACTATTCTGAGTTTTTAGTATTTTCTGGCTTTTCACTCCATTTTCTAAAAGCATCTCTTAACCCTCTGACTCTGTCTTTTCCCCTCTCACTCACTCTGCGTGTAATCGCTTTTCACCCTTATACTTTTCTCTTTTTCACTTGAATCATAATCTTTAAGGTGACCAGATTTCTGAAATGAAAAACAGGGACATTTCAAGTTCAGTGTTCAATAGGTCATTGAAATTGTATATTACTTTTTAAAAAAGGGGACAAATCAGATTTTATGTATTTTGCCCATGGTGAATATGGTAATGTAATGAACTATGCACTGTAAGAAATTATTTTGGAAATTAAACTTAATAAAGTAAGTAACCTGGTTGCCTTATAATTTTGAGTTCATTTCAAATAAAATTGTATGACAAAATAAATAAATAATATTTTGAATAAAATAATAAGTAAATTAACAATTAGTGGAATTAATTTTTTTTTTTTTTTTTTTTTACATTATATCACTGCATTGCCATTGTGCCATTAGTTTACTCAATAAAAACACAGATTCTTATGTTATCTGAACAAATTAATAAATCTAAGTTGATCTGGCAAAAATATAAAGTTAACAAATCATGGAAAAATGTTTTTAGTGTGGTGTATCATGCTCTATTGAATACTGTAGCCTGTCTCAATGAAATTCAAACACGGAGGTAAAGTTGATCAGTTTGAGTGGTCTTCAGTTTCATCTTCAAAGAGTTCATTCTTTTCTATGCTGTACAGATGTTATTGTGGCATAAAAGTGAACTAAACAAACATTTGTATTTATTTTTCCATGTTATAAATGTCATATTCTTATTTTAAATGTATTTCGGGTATATGTTAATACAACAAATGAGTAAATATGTGAGAAGGTGTTTCCTTTAGTCAGTGTGTGAATATTACTAGTGCAAGAGAAAGGGAGAGGGGATGGTGGGCCAGTAGCGCTGATATACACAACACACAATGATTAAAGATAAAATTATTGATTTTACTTGTTCATCTGTGGGGATTAATTTGACTACTTTTCACCAGCATGCTATAGTTTGTATGGTCTGTGCGGGAACTCCCACATTATGAAGGCCAAACTTTCAGGAACGTTTTAGACTGTGCAATACAATCCCGTGCCAAATTCAGAACCTGTTTAAAATACATAACAATATAACTTTACAACATAAACATCTAGTATGTGCCTTAATCTGAAGCTTAGATCAATGATGATAATTCTTTTCAATTGCCTGGTACAGTTCTTAATGGCAAAACTGGCCCGACCAAGTAATCAGTGAAGATGACGAATTAATTGAAGCTGCTATAGCGAGCAGCTCCCTCTGTTGGTCAAAATTAATTGCACACTGTAGGCTTTGCTGCTCGGGCTTTCTTGCAATGTAATATTTCACTATGAACGCTGTCTTGAACGCTTGGATAAACGGCGACAGCTCCAGTAGGGGACAGGCCACCAAAAACCGGAACTGTCCCTGGAAAACGGGGATGTCTGGTCACCCTATCTTTTCAGTCAGACATCAATGAATGCACGTTTGATTGACATATTCTACTATAGCTTTATGACTGATGCATTTGCAGGAAGGAAGCTTCCTATTGCTAAATTGCACTGGTGACATTCCTACTTTGATCCCTTCAAAGTGCCATGGAATAGCTTAAACTGAATTGCACAGTTGTGCCAGATGATCATATGTCGAATCAAAGTATAGACTATCATGATTATTTTGTTAGAGCTGGATAGGGGTTGAAATTGTATTGCTTGAATTTTGTGAGAGTGGGTTTGAGTGTGATCAGATTATAGTCCAAAATTAAAGGAATATTCCGGGTTCAATACAAGTTAAGGTTAATCAACAGAATTTAAGGCATAATGTTGATTACCACTGTGATGAGGTAGATCGTCACCATTGATTGGGCAGCACTGGCTCTCCAATAAACACCACAATCACTTTACATTTTCCCCACCGCTCATCCGCTATCGGAGACGTGGATGCACACGTTCTCCCTTAGCTCACGATTCATTCCCATTTCATATACATTTCTCCCTCTATCAGTATCCACACTCTAGTTACACACACACACATACATACATACACACATACACACCTGTCTTGTTTGACATAAATTGTATATTGTTATTTGTATGTACATTTTGTGGTGTGTTCTGTATTGTGTCAATGGAATCGGTCTTCCGGGTTGCAGAGCTGCGACGGCCAAATGGAGCGCTCGCTCGTGGGCTGGCTATGAAACGTCAGACCCGTGCCATGTAAATAGCCTTCCACCTGTTGAACTTTTTACCTTGGCGCACTGTAAATAAACAGCACCTTACACTTCAGTGCTACTGAGGTTTGAGCCATCATTTTCCCCCCTTTTCGAACATTTATCACATCTCCTAGTGGGTTCTTTGAGACTCACTGCATCACAACCACAAAAATTAATTTCGACTCGCCTCTTTATAAAAAGCAAAAATCTGGGTTACAGTTTACACGTGGAAGTGAATGGGGTCAATCCGTAAATGGTAAAATACTCACTATTTCAAAAGTATAGCCACAAGATGAAAACAATATGTGTGTTAACATGATTTTAGTGTGATAAAATCGCTTACTAACCTTTTCTGTGTAAAGTTATATCCAATTTTACAACTTCATTGACATGATGATATAAACTCTTTATTCCCAGTAATTTAGAAATCCAATTTAAACATCTTATAAGCTCAGTACAGTAATACACAGGAAAAATTATTGTACATGCTTTTATAAAATTATAAGCTTCACATTTCTGACTTTAGATGCTCAAAAATTCACTTCCATTGGAAGTGCCTCACTGTAACCTCAATTTTTGCTTTTTTAAAAAAAGGATGGATGAGTAGAAATACATTTTTGTGGTAATCAACATTATGCCACAAATGCTGTTGATTGAGTTTAACTTGTATTTAACCTGGAATATTTCACTAATCAAGCGCAAATTGCAAGTTACTCACCTCTGGTTGGTAACGTTATAAGGAATGTCATACATGGTTTAATACAAATTGAACTGTGAGAACAAAAAGCTGACATGCATGGTTCAAATAAAATCCGTTGAGAAGAAAATAGTTGTTGTGGCCACAAAATGTTACCTAAATGTAAAATTTACCATGAGAACCCCAAAGGATGCCTAGTTTGCCACTCATGTGGCAACAAGTAAGTGGTATATTCCTTACCTCACCAACAAAATTTTTATGTTTCTTTTTTTTTTTTCAATTTGGAATGCCCAATTCCCAGTGTGCTTTTTAAGTCCTCGTGGTTGCATAGTGATTCACCTCAGTCTGGGTGGTGGAGGACGAATCCCAGTTGCCTCCACGTCTGAGATTGTCAACCCGGGCATCTTATCATGTGGCTTGTTGAGCGCGTTGCCATGGAGACATAGCACATGTGGAGGCTTCATGCCATCCACCATGGCAACCACACTCAACTCACCACGCACCCCACCAACAACAAACCACATTATAGCAATCGCAAGGAGGTTACCCCATGTGACTCTACCCTCCCTAGCAACTGGGCCAATTTGGTTGCTTAGGAGACCTGGGTGGAGTTACTCAGCACGCCCTGGGATTCAAACTAGTGAACTCCAGATGTGGTAGCCAGCATCTTTACCACTGAGCTACCCAGGCCCCAAATTTTGATGTTTCTTAATGTTTTTTTATGACAGGTGTAGTTTTACTGCGAGATTGAGTCTAGTTTTTACTGTATATGAAAGTGACAAACAATGTGCTATTTTTCACAAATACACAAGGGGAAAAAAAATAAAGAATCCTGTTGTCATAGGATAAAAACTATGGCAAAGTAAATTTTCATGGCTGGTAAATTTTCTCATATCACCAGCCATTGGCATGTGTGGCAAAAAGTACATTTGGTAAAATTTTACAATAAGGATATATTCATTAATATTAGTTATTGCAATAGTCAACATGAACAAACAATGAACAAAACTTTTACAGATTTTATTAATCTTGGTTAATGTTTATTTTAACATATACTAATACATTTTTTAAGTTAGTTAATGCATTATGAACATAAACTAACAATCAACAATTGTATTTTTATATATGAACATTAACCAAGATTAATTAACTGATTTAAAAAAAAAATGTTTATTGATAGTTCCTGATACCTAATGCACTAATTAATGTTAACCAATAGAACCTTATTGTAAAGTGTTACCATTAATTTTGAATCATGTGTGTGATGTTTCAAGGTAAGGAACACCCCTGACTAACCATGCAAGCATTGATTTAAAATATTGTAATTTTACGACACACAAACAGCTAATTCCAAATACATCCCTTCCTGTCTGACCTTCAAAAGATTCACAAACAATTCCTTTTGATCTTTCTGGAATAATTGTGGTTTTTGTCCCTCTTAAGATGCCACCTTTTCTATGCTGACCTTTCAATGGTAACATGCTGTATGAAGAAGGTCAAGCTGTAATAATCTTATTAATTAGGAGAATTACAAAGGGTTTTAATAGCCTTCAGATCCTGTCAGAGTAGAACATTACAGCCAAGGATTATTTACATCCTACCACCATACCATTCTATAAAACATTTAACACAAGAATTTGTACATTTTATGAAGATTATATGAGTGATGTTTGCCTGTGCAAAAGTTGCTGCCTCAACGTTAGGCAGGGTTCCCACTCTTTTCAAGGCATAATTTTCCAGGTAATTTTATGTGCCCAATGGGCAAAATATTTACCACTTATTGTCCACTCAGCAGCCTACTTGGGAACGCTCCCGGGAAGCTATTTTCTATGGATACAGGTGGCATAAAAGTACAGCTCCTATCTACTTGAATGGGTAAAGACTGAGATCTGCAAAATGGTTGGTCACAACTGTGGTCAAAGAACATATTTCAAATCAGCAGTAAAATCTGACAACAGTGGTATCATAAATTGTGCTTCTTTACCTCAGATCACGCTAAAAACACACAGTCCCGATAAAAGCCACCATCCAAAATAACAGTGAGGATAATCGATAATCCACACATAAATGCTGAACTGATTGCATTAGTTTTAGTTTCTTAAATTGCTTTTGTACTTGGCTTCAAACATATACATTAATGAGCTTTCGCTTTTGTGACGACTTTTGTGACTTTTTTTTATGTAATCCGCAAATATACAGTAACTGGTCTAATCTTTTACCACACATGAATGGCATTTGTAAAGCCAACATTTCCGGAGTAAGAACATTATTAGTGCCTTTTTTTATTTAACTCAGAAACAGACAAATGGTGAGTATAACACACATAAAACAATCATATCAATGATTTGATCCATTATTTTTTTCTTTTATGCATTTAAGCAAAATGGTACTTAAATGCATGTGACATCAAATAAACAAGAAGTGTTTAAAATTAATCCAAAAGCAATCAGATTAGATTACATTCAAATGTAATCCAAGAGGTTACATTAATGTCTACAATTTTAGACATGTAATTTGTAATCAGTATTACAATTCAGAAGTAATCTACCCAGCTCTGTCTGTATGTGCTGCGTGCTTCAGA
Organism: Myxocyprinus asiaticus; assembly: GCF_019703515.2. NCBI lineage: Eukaryota > Metazoa > Chordata > Actinopteri > Cypriniformes > Catostomidae > Myxocyprinus > Myxocyprinus asiaticus. The sequence goes on along the minus strand of NC_059357.1, from coordinate 8,642,117 downwards.
GCGCTTTGCTTTCTGTCATCTACTACACACAAACAGAGCAAGCATGAAGATCATGATGCAATATTTTCAGTGTAAAAACAGCTGGTTTAACACATTCATTTTGAAGCGTGCAGCACATGAAGATTATATATTTATTCAATTCATTTGCAGCCTTTTGCAGTTTAATAATCACACTAGGACATGTTGCAGTTTTAATCTGACTAATTGTTCGTTCAAACATTCACTATTGTCCCAAATATGTACATTTTCTGTGACGTTTCACATTTTATAGCTAATGCCTTTTTTATGACTGGATTTAGTTATTCTGTCCATGTTTTTTTTCTGCATCGCAGAAATCATAGGGCCCTACATGTGATCGTTAAATTATTGAAAATTAATTCACAACCCAAGGTTTAAAGATTGCATCACGCTACCACCTGAGGGTGTGAATTCATTTTCAAAAAAATCAATGGTCCGTTGTCATTGTCTAAAGTTTACAACCGAAATGTTTTAGTAGTTAACACAACAGCAATGTTGGAACAAAAAATCATATTCTTTACTAGTCTTTAAAGGTGCTATATGTAATATTTTTACTGTACTAAATCATAAAATGACCATAATATGTCATTAGAGAATTAGGAAACTAAGTTGAAATACTGGCTTCTCTGATAACAATGCTACAGCCAGTATATTCTACTTTGAAGTTTCCATTCCGGGCCGGAATTTCTGTTTATGTTTTTGCCTGTGTGATTCCGCCCACTGCCCACTCACCAATAGTATTTCGACACCGCCGGGTTGCCAGATTTGAATAAGTTTGCAGGTAAACAACACTGCGTGCTGCAGCCATGGAAGCCAGCAAATGAACTGGATCAGAGATCACAGATTCCACCCGAACTAAGAAGCTTAAAAACTACCATGACCAGACGTGTAGTAAAACAATGATAAATATTGGAGATGCCTTTGGAAGATGGAGACAGCTTAAAGCCCAGAAATCCTTTAAAACGGATGCTGAGTTGGCTAATTTGCGTGTCAACATTCTGGCAACCCGCATGAGCTTTGAGTCTGGGGCGGGGCAGACAACTCTCTAATATTTTGAATTTGGACTGCAGTACCCATTTCAAACGTTTGTTGTCAATCTTACATATAGCACCTTTAAAAATACTTTAATTCATCAGAGCAAAGCAGAGATGACAGCTGATGAGCAGAGAATGTACGTAACAGGGCTTTGTTCATGACAGTCAACCGCTGATGTTGTTTCACAATGCACAGCTTCCGGCAGTGGCAAAACAATACACATTTGTACCTATTCCGAGTCTCAATCGTTACCATGTTTTTGTACATGTAACAAAATCCTTGTTAGCAAAACAGTCTCTTGAACGTTATACATTATTCAATGACCTGATAGCAGTCACAGAACAAAGACAATCGCCTTGCAGCTCACATAACGCCTCATATGCACCCCCCCAACCCCCGTCCAACGATCGCGAAGTTCTGCATAGGGCATCAATTTGGCCAGCGCCGGTCCTGCTGGTTAGGGTGTTGTGTTGGTGGTTTCCAGAGTGTTGCTGTGTGGTTGCTGGGGTGTTCTAGGTGTTCTACAGTTCCATATGTACTGTTTGATGATTATAGTGATTCTGGTTGACAATGACAGATTCCTTCCTGTCTCCATAAGAGACCATCATGTTTAATGGATCCTGATTGCTGGTTCCGAAGCCAGTCTAGATTCAGGCTCACACATACACAGCTGAAATCCGCTCTGTTCTGTAGACACATCAAAAGAGCCTAGATCAATGAGCATTAGAACAGGCTTCAGATCAGTTTAACCCCATTATGAAGAAGTGTCAGTGATAAAGTGAATGCTCTGAGCTGGCGTGGGATAAGAATATTGAGATAACACCAGCTATCTGTTTGAACCCATGTGTTCAGGCAAGTGTAATGAGTGGTTGAGTTGGTGTGTGTGCAGTGCCCACAGCTGCTGAGGTCATTGGAAGGGCGTTGGAGCTGGCTGGGAAGACAGGGTGTGATCAAACTTCCACTTCATTACACACATATACACACGGTGTCAGGGGCGTAGATTCCGGGAGGGAGGTAACCAGTCATACTCTAATGGCAGACCGTGGTCCATGTTGGGACCCAGCAAAGGGTCAATACGGACCGCAGAGCACCAAACTTAATGATATCGAAGTCAATAAATTAATTTGAGACAGCTTTCAAACATGATCGACTGGACACCGTTTACCAAGTGCAGTGCAGCCTCTTTGTCTCTAGCAGTGGTGAAGAAACACCAGCCCGGGGCCGCGTCCTACCCAATCACGTGCATTTATTCAAATTAGTCTTGTGACGAGTTCCACGTCCTATCCAATTGCGTGCATTAGGCCGTAGCAGAAAAATACAGTGAGCAGCAATATAGATACTGGCATCTTTCGATAAAACACACTGCAGAAAACAAGAATGAAGCCAAGTGAACTTCATGTGTCTGAAATGAATCCGACCGTTCAGCAAAACCAGGTTTGTGACAGGACAACGTGCTTCTAGAGCACCTTTAAACAATTATGTTTTTTTCCATCTAAAATTGCCTTTATTATGATCAGCATGTTTAAAGTCTTTCAAAATCAAAGATTATTTTTGTGAAAATTAATCAATTATGTCATCATCTCTGGCATAGATGGCAAGAAAAAACAACCAGAAATGTGATATTACTAGTAATGTAGTGGAGTTCTCATTAGAATGTTTCCATTATTTGATATTTATATTCCATTTATAGGCCTACTTAACTTTATCTAGCAGTATTTTAAGATTTACTATTGTGATGTACATTGTTTGTTGTTGGTAGATTTTCACTTTAAGGAAAATATAAAAACGGTCCATTCAGACTTTTACATTTTCCACATTTTCTCTCTCCCCATAATGTATCTTTCTTAAGTCACAAGGCAACATTTGGCAATGCTACAGTGTAAAAAAATTCATGCCAGCAGGAGGATGTCCATCACCAATATCCTTCTCTGGTTCAGTTGAGTGCATCGCCAGCATCATTGGAGAAACTTCGAGTAAATCCAAGACTTGCAACAGGAACACACTTCAAAGAAATTGATAGAATGTCTGAAAAAGATTTTTGACCGAAACGCTGAAAAATATTGCAGATTTAAAAGCTCTATGACAACGCGAGGGCTTTTTCTCCTTTTCCCCCATTGTATTGTTTATGCACCTGCCCACGATTTGTTCATTTATGGGTTTAACAGTTACCGTTGACCACACGTTATCAACTGAATGCAATTTACCAATGCCTATACTAAATTATGAAATCTAAATTATAAAGCTCATATCAAATAAAAAAAAGTCCAGCTAGTCACGTTAGAGGGTATTCATTTTTCCATTAACCTTTCATGTAAAGCACTTCTGCTGGAAAAGCAATAAGCAGAGTTTGGGGGGGCATTTTGAATAAATGTATGTAAGCAGCAAAGAAACATTTATAAATGAAAGCTTTTTTTAAAGGTTAATTTCACTTAATTAAGTAAATTTTTTCATTATTTATTTAATTTCACTTTATCAAAATTTAGTCATGGCAGATTGTCTGAAAGAACACAACTCGTTCGGATGTCTTACACACGGTTTACACATGGTCGGAAGCCGGTGTTAATTTTGTTCATACCGACTAATGTTCTGAAAATACGAAAACGTTCATGGATCCAAGAATCCGGCTTTACGAACGTTTTGCACAAATTTATTCTGCTCATATTTCATGAATGGAGCCCAGTATGTTTACATGTGCAGTATAATAAGAGTTAATAATAAGAGTTACAGGGTTTTTTGTTGCGTAGTCAACCTTCAGTCTTCATCTGCCTAAGTATAGATGACGCATTGTGTATTTGAATATTTGAAGGGAGGGCATCAGCTGTCATTGCTTCAGCACTTTGCATTTCTCAGCTGAAGCGTGTCACTTGTTTTTTGGAGTACGTGCACAACATAGAGGCCAACTATGCACAGATTTATCTGTATACAGTACATCCTAAAGGAAGCTTAACAACTGCATGGTATAGGTCTGAATTCGCACAATTCGGACTGAAGCGTTTTCATGACATTTAAAAAAAATGAATTATCGTTGTTGTCAGACTGAAATCTAACTTTTTGTAAAAGTGCATGTAAATGTTCTGAGTGTAGAGAGATTCTGTTCAATTCTGATGTTTATACTTTTTCACTGATTTACATTTTCACTGATACACACTTAATTTACTGTGTATATTTATTTAGATTGACTCTGCAGACTCTGATGACAGTTGTGTTGAGGTGGACAGTGTTTCTCCTCAAACCATGGACATAAGCACTGCAACTCAAGATTTTGCTGATGGCATGGCCCAGGGCTCCAGACTAACATTTGAAAGCAGTGGCACAGCACCTCATTTGGTAGCACTGGTGGGGCCGTGGGGACTTGGTTTCTGGGGCCTATAAAATAAAAAATTTTAAGACAGAAACTAATAATAAAAGTGGTAGTTTTATTATAGTACAAAAATAAATCCAATTACCAGTCATATTGAATATTTTGCCCCACTGAAATGCTCATTCAACAGTAAGGTGTTGAATTTGAATGCATTTGTAAATTACATTTATGCATTTGCAGATGCTTTTATCCAAAGCAACTTACAGTGCCCTTATTACAGGGACAATCCCCCTGGAGCAACCTGGAGTTAAGTGCCTTGCTCAAGGACACAATGGTGGTGGCTGTGGGGATTGAACCAACAATCTTTTGCTTACCAGTTCAGTGCTGTAGTCCACTGCACCACCACCACTGTAAAAAGTTAACCTAATTTTTACAGGGCTAAATCATTCTGACAGTGCAACTGAATTGGGACATCTTTCATCAGGTTATTGTTGATTCAAGTTCAGCCATCTCTTGGAAATTTGAAGGCAAACAAAACAAGTTATATTTTTCTTCAATCAGACAGCATCAGGAGAGAACAGATTTTACACAGAAGGAAACAATTCACAATTTTTGTTGTTCATAATTCACAAAGGTCCAGACTTTAAAGCCCTTGATTCTATTTTGTATTTGCCTTTATGAAAATGTACCTTTTTTTTTTTTTTTTTTTTTAATCGTTTTAACAGTGGTTAACCAGATCATGTAACCACAGGTAAAACCAAGCATGAATTGTCACTACCATGGTTAGATGTAAAATGATTTCTAATACAAATTTAAAACTATAAATACATAAACATTTCAAAACAGCAAAAAATTAATGATATTCCCTCACTCTCCCAATGTAGCCTATTATAAATTTAATATTTGTAATATAATTTTTATTTATTATAAATATATTTCAGCCTAAAATACTATAGTTAATACAGTTAGTGTTATACTAAATTCATGGTAATTCTTTAAAGGTCGCTGATGTGTGAAAAGTCTTATTTATATCTATGCTCCTGTTCATCTTGTCAATGCGGTTCGGAATGTCGGGCTGTTTAATTTGTTTTCATAGAGGTTTGCACCAGAGAATTCTGTGCTGAATTCAAAATGGTTTCCATGACTCGCGCCGACACGCCATGCTTCTCACTGCTTCTCACAGCACTGTGCAATTGGGAGCTCGAGACCACATCCGTGAGTATACGCACATTTTCTGTGCTTGCTTTGTGCTTCTCACTCTTCCTCGGGTCGCCGTAATGATCAATGTTTCGCAAGTGAACGCACCTGGTCTGCACTCACGCTACTCTGTTCTTTGAGCCCTGCTGATATTTCGTCCGGGTAGTGGATAGCGCTGTTTAGTTCCACTATTGATGCATTTGCCATTTGATGTTGCTTAAATGAAAACAGCATTGCATAACGGAGAGAAAGAGGGAGAGTTAGCCAACACTGTAGTCTCATCAATGTGACCTGTAACAAAACTTAGTCGCAGGATAATGGTCACAAAATGCGACCATTTAGTTGCAGTCTGTAGCCCTGAGTCCACAAGAGCAAGGGCAAACCAAGCTAGTGTAACTCGACAAATGCCCAGTGTTAACGACAGTACTGTCACTACATTAAATCAGGGGTGGGTCTACCGGGGTGGCATAGGGTGGCAAATGAGCCCTGCTGATAATTGGTCCAGGTAGTGGATAGCGCTGTTTTGTTCCGCTTTTGATGTGTTTGCCGTTTGATATTGCTTAATTGAAAATGGTACTACATAACGGAGAGAAAGAGGGAGAGTTGGCCAACCTTGTAGTCTCACTAGTGCGACCTGTAACAAAACTTGGTCGCACCGGAGGGAAAAATGGTCACAAAATGCGACCATTTAGTCGCAGTCTGGAGCCCTGACTCCACAAGAGCAAGGGCAAACCAAGCTAGTGTAACTCGACAAATGCCCAGTGTTAACGACAGTACTGTCACTACAGTAAAAGAAACAATCACTTCACAGATCAGTGATGACAAGATCATGATAAACAAGAACACTGCTGTACAGCCCTCCTCCAGATAATTTCAACGCTCCATGTACACTTAACCAGAATGCTTTATCAACAAATGACAGTGGATATGCAGCATACCTCTCGATCATTCCTTCAGTCTCCGATGTGTCTTCAGATGATGAAGACTTGAACAGAGCGATATTAGCGAGTCTTGAGAGTCAAAATTAAGCATACAAAATAATTTTTTGTTGCATTTGAAAACATTTTAGTGTCAAGAGCACTGCAGTGCAATGTGTTCATTTGGCAGAATTTGTAATGTAATTTAACTTCAGCACACCATGTATTGGTTAGGATATGTTTTATGTCTGTAACATGCTACATTGCAGGACCACACATCTCTCTAATATGCTGTTGTTTGTGGTGTTAGTTCTCTGTTCCACTCTGCCTGATCTGCTTGGCCACTGAACCACTGAGTGACTATTTGGTCAATGCAGGCTGCCTCAGGCCATTAAGACGATTAGAGGACCGAGACCTGCTTGTTAAAGACATTCTAATGTTTCAGCTGATTCGCAGACTCCAGAGACCGTTTGAGAAGTTCGCTATTTCTTGACTTTCCTTAATGGCATGATACACCTATAGTATATTTAAAGGGTTAGTTCACCAAAAAATGAAAATCCTCTTATGATTTACTTACCTTTAAGCTATCCTAGATGTGTGTAATAGAACAGCCGAGCAAAAGCAAAAACTCAGGCAGCATATTCTTATAAGGTTGGCATTAATGATTGATATACTACTGATAATTAACTTGTAAATTCAGTTAGAAACAAAACATTTTACAGGGCTCCTTGTAAGTATCGTGGCAGTTTCCTGGTGAAATTAACGCTAGAGTTGCTACAACAATAATGACTCTTATTTCTTATTATTTTCATGAAAAGGTACGCAAAAAATGCACCTACTCCTTGAGAGATGTTACTGAAATAAGTGTTGTTAGATATCTCACCTGTCTCTGTGACAGCTCTAGACTCTGTAAACAGCAAAGAAAAATGTGTCCGCAAACTGCGGACAATGACCTTTTCGACCTGTCAATCATTTGCAATAGTTGCAGCGAATTATTGAGATTTATTGCCATTTTTAAGCCATATTGTTCATAACAGTTGTCAGTTGAGGGCGCTATTTTGCTGCTGTTGTTTTTAACAACCGTTTTTGGACGATGTAAGTCTCAATAAAGCTCATTTGGTATTTTTGGAGTGTGGGGTTTTGGAAAAAGGGGGCATGGCTAATCCAGTGGCTCAGTCTCATGGAAATAGAATGGTTAAAATCACTTACAGCACCTTTAAAAACATCATATGTTTGGGAGTATATTCAACTCACTTTTAGCACCACACAGTGGACATTTTGCCTCGGAACTGCCGCGATACGTAATAAAGTAATGTCATTTTGCATAAAATGTCACCACAGTCACGTGATTTTCATGAGATGAGGCTGGAAATGTAAAAGCTGCACACAAGATGCTCTGTGGAACACTCTCAAATCATGCTGGATAACATGGATTATCAGGTTTTGCACAAATTGTGATGCCCACACGTGTGTTTGCTGTCATTAAATCTTAAGTGGGATATACTTGTATTGTTGCGCTGTTCATATAATTTCTAATGGAAAAGTTATATTAAAACAGGAAAGTCAGAAGCTAGTTCTAGTTCTAGATGTGCATTTCCATCCAATACAGACATACTGTACAGTAACAACACTGACAAAAATATACTCCAAGACATATGGGCATACACGCGTCATCCTCGACACTTTCTGATGTGATAAATGTGTTTTTCATGGGTGGTCTGTCATACAACACGCCCCCAACCACACACACGCACACACACTGACAAGCACATGCTGTCTGCCAAGAACATGATTGGCACATATGGCAAAGACTCTTTCTCTAGTACACACACACATCACAATGTCTCATCATCAAATGCAAACAGTGTGACACACATGCTGTTGCGCTCATTAGCTGCACATATGAAACATTTTGCACTTCGGACCAGTGAGAACTGCTTATTTAAAACATCTTGGGCTTTTGCTACAAAAACACGCTTAAATCAGCAGTAAGATCTTCCGAGTAAGAGAAATATCTCTGCAGAGCAGGTGAAAAAAACGTAGAGGGCCTCTGATGTGTTTAGCCTATAGGCGGTTCTATAGGCATTTGACTGGTCGGCTAGATAGCAAAGAGCAAGAATCAACATCCTAGTCTGGTAACAGATTCTTTACTGTACTGTATGATAAACTTTTCACCACCTGTCACAGTCAAGCCATCAATCATCCAGACATGTTGTTTGAAGTGTGAAGTCAAAAACTAAGTCACTTTTGCAATGGCAGTTTGTATTTGTCTGTCTAAGTTTGACAAGAAGAAAACAAAAACTTTGTTTTGAGGTGAAACTTTATCATTTATAGCTACATTGTTTTACTTTGAAAAAGAGACAAAAAATGTATAGCCTGATGCCAATGAATACACTTTTAATTAAGTTCCACAAAAACAGATATTTATCATTCTCTATTCTCTAGTTATTTAGAAAACCATCTACTGCACTTAATAGCTAGAGTGTGTAACCTTTTCAGTGTTAAAATACTTTCTCCTATCCCAGCTTATTACACAGATAAAGCTATAAGTAAGCCATTTGTAGGTTGATTTTCCTCAAAACACTGTGGGGCCAATTCACTAAACAGTTGCACCACCTTTGCGCATGCTATTTCAGTGCAAAAACCTGCATCTTATTCACTAACCACCCCCAATGTAGTTTAAGCAGGCACAATCAGCAATGTAATTGCGCTGTGTCTTGATTATTTATAATAAGTCATTGTCATTCCTTTCTGCGCAAACATGCCCCCTTTCTATGTAAATTAGGCTTATTATACACTCAATTAGCACTTTATTAGGAGCAATATGGTCCTAATTAAGTGCCTTACGTGGTCTTCTGCTGTTATAGCCCATCCGCCTCAAGGTTTGATGTATTGTGCATTCTGACATGCTATTCTGCTCACTACAATTGTAAAGTGTTGTTATCTGAGTTACGTAGCCTTTCTGTCAGCTCGAACCAGTCTGGCCATTCTCCGTTGACCTCGCTCATCAACAAGGAGTTTCCATCCACAGAACTGCCGCTCACTGGACGTTTTATGTTTTTGGCACTACTCTGAGTAAACTCTAGAGACTGTTGTGCAGGAAAATCCCTGGAGATCAGCAGTTAAAGAAATACTGTAACCAGCCCGTCTGGCACCAAAAATCATGCCACGGTCAAAATCACTGAGATCATATTTTTACCCCATTCTGATGGTCGATGTGAACATTAAAAAAAGCTCCTGACCCGTATCTGAATGACTTTATGTATTGCACTGCTGCAACATGATTGGCTTATTAGATAATCACATGAATAAGTAGGTGTACAGGTGTTTCTATCAAAGTGCTCAGTGAGTGTAGATTGCAATTCATTCACAAAAATTGCCTGCCGCAATTTATATTGCGCTTTTACCACCAAATGGAAGCAGTTATGTCCTTCTCACATCCTCTGAAATATAGCGCTCATGAATGGCCTGCAAGATTAGAATTGCATGTGCAAATTGTGTTTAGCAACAATTTTGTGGGTGCGTTTGCGCCGTTGCCTGATCTGCATAATTCCTTTAGTGAATCGGGCACTAAACGAGCGCAGACAGAGCGTGCAAAAAAAGGGCACTTTTACCCCCTGTGTTTTTTTGCCGCTATAAAAATTACTGTGTTTTTTTTGAGCGACCCGTCCAGTTAGAGGTAAGACTATCTGGCTGTTTGAAAACAGTGATAACTTTTTTAATCTCTAACGAACCATATAGCCAACTCAGGAATTCTGTACAGTGAAAAATGTTTTTTGATAAGAAGACGAAAGAAACCATCGAAGAACCTTTATTTGTAAGAGTGTAAAGTGGTTTTGAGATAGAGAGAGAGTTCCCTATCTGTCACTCACTTGACATTGTGTCAATGTAGTGACACTAGGGGTCACTCTTGGGAGCCCAAAACACCTCTGATTTTGAAAAAAGGCCAATGGGAATTGGCGAGTGGAATTTGCATGCCACTCCTCCGGACATACGGGTATAAAAGGAGCTGGCTCGCAACCACTCATTCAGATTTTCTCTTCAGAGCCAAGCGGTTGTGTTCAGCGAGCTGAATTACTCCGCCGATCCATTCACCTTGAAAAGCTGTTGGATTTACGGTGCATTACAGTGGCTTCTCCCCTCTTGCACCGGTGAAGTGCAGAGAACGCCCCTGGGCGCTTCAGCAGCTACAAGAGTATATTCTTCCTACTGAAAAAGTATATTTTACCTACTAAAAGAGTGGCATTAACAGAGAGAGTCTTTTTAAAGATGCCTCTCCGTTTATGTGTATTTCCTGGTTGTGGTCGTTACCTCTCCGCTTCTGATGGCCACGATCGCGGTCTTACATGCTTGGGCACTGCCCACACGGAGACAATGTTCGTGGACGGGTCATGTTCTCACTGCGAGAGCGTGACCATGGCAATGTTGAGGTCGTGGTTTTTCCTTCGTTAGAGGGAAAGACCACCCCAGGGCTCCCCGCCTTGGTCCTTCTACCTACGGGTTTAAGGCCGCATCGGTTAGCACTGGGGGTGATTTGGGGACCCCAATGGGAGCCACTTCGCCGGGTAACTCCCCACGGACCTCCCATTCCCCAGTACGCTCGTTTGCCCCTCTGGGATGAGACCGCCGGCTCGTCTCAAGGCGAGTTCGAGATCTCGTTTCCGTGCTCGCGAAGTGGATGAGCTCTCGATTGCAGCATTGGAGAGCGGGCTGTCCCGTCTGACGCTGAGAACTCGACTGGGCTCCCACCTTCGGGTGCGGTCGCCCAGTCGCAGCCAGACGTGCAGCTGACAGCCATGCTTGCCCATGCGGCTGCGTGTGTCGGGCTGGAGTGGAACCCTCCACCCCCCCTGAACCCTCGCAGGTTGATGATTGGTTCCTGGGCCCGGAGCGCCGCTCAGGGCCGCGCCCCAACCCGGTCCCTTTCTTCCCGGATGTGAATGAGGAGCTCACGAGGTCATGGCGGGCACCTTTCACTGCCCAGACCCGGTCTATGAGCTCCTCCGCTCTCACTACCCTTGATGGTGGGGCTGCCAGGGGTACTCTGCGATTCCCCAGGTGGATAAGGCGGTTGCGGTGCACCTGTGCCCGCAAAACGCCGCCACCTGGCAGGGCCGCCTGAGACCCCCGTCCAGCGCCTGTAAGGTTACGTCATCTCTGGTGACTAAGGCTATTCAGCACATCCTGCATCGGTGCAGTTCAAGACCTCGCACCTCGTCTGCTCGTCGCCAAGGGCGTCCTCCTGCCGCAAAAACGCTGGCTCCACTGCAGCCCACCTCCACGGCCCAGCCCCGGTGTGGAGCCAACCGCAGGAAGCAGACACTATCCGTCTCATGGCCGGTTGCCAAGAACCCGAGGAAGGCTTCAAAGCGCCCCTAAGATGGGTGACCCAGGCATGTGGAGACCTGCTGCAGGCCTAGATATGGTAAGCAGACCACTCCATCCCCCGGTGGAGGGCCAGGTGGAGAATCCTTTGCCTTCTCGTTGATTCGCCGCATGCCCGAAGAAGCCAGGTAAGTGCTTCGATGTCTCTGGACTCAGCACGGCCACGGGGTTCGAGCCCTCTCGACATGGCGCCTCAGGCTCTGCCCCACCGCGAGGCCCCACCCACCAGTACGTCCAACAAGATTGTCCCCTTGGTCCCCCTCACCTGGGGCTTGGACACATGGTTTGCGCTTCCCAAACCGTCACGATGGTTGACCCGGACCGTCCGACTCGGCTATGCAATTCAGTTCACCAGGCACCCGACCGGGTTCAGCGGCATCCGCTTCACCTCGGTGAAGGGCGAGAACGCAGCTATCCTGCGTACGGAGATCGCTACTGTTCCTCCGGCCGAGATGAAGAAAGGGTTTTACAGCCCCTACTTCATCGTACTGAAGAAAGGTGGTGGGTTGCGGCCAATCTTGGACCTGTGAGTACTGAACCAGGCTTTGCACAAATTCCCTTTCAAGATGCTGACGCATAAATGCATTCTAGCGAGCGTCCAACATCAAGATTGGTTCGCGGCGGTAGACCTGAAGGACGCGTACTTCCACTTCTCGGTTTTGCCTCGACGCAGACCCTTCCTGCAGTTTGCTTTCAAGGGCCGGGCGTACCAGTACATGGTCCTCCCCTTCGGCCTGTCCTTGTCCCCTCGCATCTTCACAAAGGTCACAGAAGCAGCCCTTGCCCTGCTAAGCAAAGTGGGCGTCTGCATCCTCAACTATCTCAATGACTGGCTAATCCTAGCTCACTCTCGGGATGTGTTGTGTGCGCACAGGGACCTGGTGCTCACGCACCTCAGCCGGCTGGGGCTTCAGGTCAACTGGGAAAAGAGCAAGGCACGCCTCACGATCGAGCGCACACAGTCGGTGCTGAGCTGTCTGATGGTGTTCAGATGGAAAACAGCGGTCCCACTGAAAATTTTTCAGAGGCTCCTGGGGCATATGGCATCTTCAGCGGTGGCCACACCGCTCGGGTTGATGCATATGAGATTGCTTCAGCACTGGCTTCAGACTCGAGTCCCGAGATGGGCATGGCGCCACGGGACACATTGCGTGGTCGTCACGCCGATCTGTCGCCGCTTCTTCAGCCCTTGGACCGACCTAGCGTTTCTACAGGCAGGGGTTCCCCTAGAGCAGGTCTCCAGGCGCGTCATGGTTATGATGGACACTTCCAAGACGGGCTGGGGTGCCGTATGCAACGGGCACACAGCCGCAGGCTCTTGGACTGGCCCGCAACTATGTTGGCACATCAACTGCCTTGAGTTGTTGGCAGTATTGCTTGCCCTGCAGAGGCTCCGGCCATTGATCCAGGGCAAGCATGTGTTGGTCCAGACGGTAGCGTACATCAACCGCCAAGGCGGTCTACGCTCCCGTTGCATGTCACAACTCGCCCACCATCTCCTCCTCGCAGCGCCTCAAGTTGCTGCGAGCCACTCACATACCGGGCGACCTCAACACTGCAGCGGATGTGCTGTCATGACAGGTTACGCTCAGGAGAGAGTGGAGACTCCACCCCCAGGTGGTCCAGCTGATTTGGAGTTGATTCAGTCAAGAGTAGATTTTTGGGCAGTTGACTTGTCCCCGAAGGGACTGTTTGACGCTCATAAGAGCATTGGGGGAGGTTACGTGACGGCCTGGTGCGCTGGCTATGAGGCACACAGCGGTCTGCCCGTCTCACACCGCCAGTCCACGTAACACAGTTCAGCTTATTGTGGCATTTCGTATAGGGACCCCTAGTGTCACTACATCGACACAACGTCGAGTGGGTGACAGATAGGGAACGTCCTGGTTACTTTCGTAACCTCCGTTCCCTGATGAAGGGAACGAGACATTGCGTCCCTCTTGCCACAATACTGAACTACCCGCTGAAATGGCCAGGACCTTGTCTCGGCTCTTCAGCACAAAACCTGAATGAGTGGTTGCGAGCCAGCTCCTTTTATACCCGTATGTCCAGGGGAGTGGCATGCAAATTCCACTCGCCAATTCCCACTGGCCTTTTTTCAAAATCAGAGGTGTTTGGGGCTCCCAAGAGTGACCCCTAGTGTCACTAAATCAACACAACATCTTGTTCCCTCCATCAGGGAACGGAGGTTACGAAAGTAACCAGGACGTTATCTCATTCTACTCTAATTCTCCTTTCATTCGACACCCTATCACATCCACACCATTCCTCACCTGCACTCATCCATCTTTTAATTCTTTATTCCTCCCCTTAGGCCTTGTCCTTCTCTCTTATCCTATCTATCTGTCTGTCTGTCTGTCTGTCTGTCTGTCCTGCTTGCTTTTTATTCATTCAATATCTGTCTTATTTTCATTCCATTTTTCTCCACCAGATTTCCTCACCTAAAGGTTTTCTTGATTCCTCAAATCTAATTTCCCTTCTGAGTTCATCAGCACATCTTGCTTTATCAGTCCATCTCATTCACCTGCTTAAGAGCCATCCATTCTTCCTGGCCACCTGCTTCTACTAGGGTTTACCTGTCATGATTCTTCTGCAGTGTATGTACGTGTGTGCACGCAGATGGATTGTTCGTCGACCCTAGGGGTCTGTAGTGTGATTCAGCTGGTGTAATGAACACTTAATTAAACACTCGTTGAGGAGAAAGTGAAAGATGCACGCTTTGTTCCAAAACATACTGAGATGCCTATGGAGGCAGCATTTTAAAGCATCTTATGCACCTTAAGATGCTGTGATGAGGAGGAGGGTGGAGCCAGGCTGTGACTACGTACCCCAATCGGGCTAATCAGCTGAGGAGAGGGATAAGTGCAGTGGGATGAGGCAGTTCGAGAGAGAGAGAGCCACATGCAGCTGCCCTGTGTGCATTTGTGTTATGTGTCTTTTTGTTTCATTAAATATTATTTTGACTGTTCAGCCGGTTCCCTCCTCCTCCTTTCCCATCCTTAACCTTGTTACATTGGTGCCGAAGCCCGGGAAGGAGGAGGGATGCGCTGTCGTGGAGTCCTCGCCACTGCCCTCCGCCCAAATGAGCAGCCTCGGCCATCCGCCGGGGGACAGAGGAGTCACTACCAGCTGCCTGGACACGGAGGAATGGCCGCCGTCCACGAGGGGAGGAGGGGCTCGCTACCGGCCGCCTGGAATGGTGGAGCCGCTGCCAGGGGTGGAGGGGCTCCCTACCGGCTGCCAAAACTTGGTGGGGCATTCCATCCGCCAGGGGAGGAACGGCTGTTGTCCGCCAGAGGGTGGAGGAGTGATCGAGGCGACGACGTGTCTGGAAACCTGTGAGCACGTTTTTTCTCTCTCTCTCTCTCTCTCTCTCTCTCTCTCTCTCTCTCTCTCTCTCTCGCTGTCGCTCCACCTTGCCCTTTCCTTCTCCTCTTTTTTTTTGATTTTGTTTTCCCTCCCCTTGTCCACCTCCCCAGCTCTAGAGAGGTGGGGAAAAGCCTGCCGGCAGGCGGGGCCAGAAGGGCAGCGCCTCGGCATGACATACATCAACAAAAAATATATCCAAAATAAGAAGTATTGATTTAAAGTAGTTCAGTGCAATTCAAAATAAAAAACATTTTTTTTATTGGAACTGGAAAAGATGAAGGAAGTTTTAGCAAAAACAAAGAAAAACACAAAGTGAGAAGGTAAATACTCACATTCAAACCAGGGAAACAGAGAGAGGGAAAGAGATAAATGGGTCCCTAATTCTCAGCCAGAAGGACAGTGTGTTCTTGATCAGCAGGTCTTGGCTGAAGCTTCTTAATTATGTCTTAATTAGCACAGTTGCTTCGTTAAGCCTCTTTAAGACCTCTTCATATCCACAAAATTAATTAATCCCTTATTTCTTTAATTCAGAATTAATTAATCCCTCAGAAGGTCAGTAGGTGATGGCCTGTAGAGCCTAAGTTTGTTTGCCGGGGTTTCATCAGTAACATGGCTGGACGATGTGTGTCTGGGAATCATCCAACACATCGTACTTGTGCAAGAATTTTTTAATACATTCACTACACAAGAAAAGTGAGTCCATATAGCCTGATGATTTGAGTGTATTATGTTCTTAAGTAAATGAAAGGTTTTCATTTGTTGTCACTTTGTGATTCATTAATGGAAAACAAAGTCATTTTAAAGGAATGTGGCGGATTCAACATGAGTTAAGCTACACTGACGGCATATGCGGTAACCCTCACTTGTGGACATCTAAAGGCCAACGGTTGTATGTTTGCTCTATAGACTTCTAATCAGGGTTCCCAAGGTCATGGAAAACCTGGAAATATCAGAAATATCAATTTTAAAATTGTGGATATATACAGTAGATGCAGTATATATATATATATATATATATATGAACCAAATAGCTTTCAACTGTGTTTGATTTTCTAGTACCAAATTAGCAATTTAGCATGATTGCTCAAGGATAAGGTGTTGGAATGATGGCTGCTGGAAATGGGGCCTGTCTAGATTTGATCAAAAATTACTTTTTTCAAATAGTGATGGTGCAGTATTTTTACATCTGTAATGTCCCGACTATACAGGTGCAGCTCAATAAATTAGAATGTCGTGGAAAAGTTCATTTATTTCAGTAATTCAACTCAAATTGTGAAACTCGTGTATTAAATAAATTCAATGCACACAGACTGAAGTAGTTTAAGTCTTTGGTTCTTTTAATTGTGATGATTTTGGCTCACATTTAACAAAAACCCACCAATTCACTATCTCAAAAAATTAGAATACATCATAAGACCAATAAAAAAAACATTTTTAGTGAATTGTTGGCCTTCTGGAAAGTATGTTCATTTACTGTATATGTACTCAATACTTGGTAGGGGCTCCTTTTGCTTTAATTACTGCCTCAATTCGGCGTGGCATGGAGGTGATCAGTTTGTGGCACTGCTGAGGTGGTATGGAAGCCCAGGTTTCTTTGACAGTGGCCTTCAGCTCATCTGCATTTTTTGGTCTCTTGTTTCTCATTTTCCTCTTGACAATACCCCATAGATTCTCTATGGAGTTCAGGTCTGGTGAGTTTGCTGGCCAGTCAAGCACACCAACGCCATGGTCATTTAACCAACTTTTGGTGCTTTTGGCAGTGTGGGCAGGTGCCAAATCCTGCTGGAAAATGAAATCAGCATCTTTAAAAAGCTGGTCAGCAGAAGGAAGCATGAAGTGCTCCAAAATTTCTTGGTAAACAGGTGCAGTGACTTTGGTTATCAAAAAACACAATGGACCAACACCAGCAGATGACATTGCATCCCAAATCATCACAGACTGTGGAAACTTAACACTGGACTTCAAGCAACTTGGGCTATGAGCTTCTCCATCCTTCCTCCAGACTCTAGGACCTTGGTTTCCAAAAGAAATACAAAACTTGCTCTCATCTGAAAAGAGGACTTTGGACCACTGGGCAACAGTCCAGTTCTTCTTCTCCTTAGCCCAGGTAAGACGCCTCTGACGTTGTCTGTGGTTCAGGAGTGGCTTAACAAGAGGAATACGACAACTGTAGCCAAATTCCTTGACACATCTGTGTGTGGTGGCTCTTGATGCCTTGACCCCAGCCTCAGTCCATTCCTTGTGAAGTTCACCCAAATTCTTGAATCGATTTTGCTTGACAATCCTCATAAGGCTGCGGTTCTCTCGGTTGGTTGTGCATCTTTTTCTTCCACTCTTTTTCCTTCCACTCAACTTTCTGTTAACATGCTTGGATACAGCACTCTGTGAACAGCCAGCTTCTTTGGCAATGAATGTTTGTGGCTTACCCTCCTTGTGAAGGGTGTCAATGATTGTCTTCTGGACAACTGTCAGATCAGCAGTCTTCCTCATGATTGTGTAGCCTAGTGAACCAAACTGAGAGACCATTTTGAAGGCTCAGGAAACCTTTGCAGGTGTTTTGAGTTGATTAGCTGATTGGCATGTCACCATATTCTAATTTTTTGAGATAGTGAATTGGTGGGTTTTTGTTAAATGTGAGCCAAAATCATCACAATTAAAAGAACCAAAGACTTAAACTACTTCAGTCTGTGTGCATTGAATTTATTTAATACACGAATTTCACAATTTGAGTTGAATTACTGAAATAAATGAACTTTTCCACGACATTCTAATTTATTGAGATGCACCTGTACTTTGTGATCAGTTGAATTCCACTTTGGTGAATTAAAGTACTAAATATTATTACTAATTTTTGGCCGCCAGTGTGTGTGTGCTATATATATATATATATATATATATATATATATATATATATATATATATATATATATATATATAGTTGTGGCCAAAAATATTGGCACCCTTGGTAAATATTTGACAAAAATATATGTTTTTTAAAAAAAAAATTGTGTTGTGTTTGCAATTGTTTGATATCCATTCGAGTATAGATTTTTGTGAATATTTTGAATGAACGATCAAAAGGATAAACAATAAAGACATATTTTTCACAGCCTTCTTTGCTCATATTTACCAAGAGTGCCAACATTTTTGGTCACAACTGTATGTATATATATTGTGAATATATATTTTTCTAGTTACAATCTGCTCTAAAATATTTCATCAGCTACATATTGCATTTGGTTAGTGCTTGTGTAGAGTATAACCTGCTCACAAGCCATAGTGATCAATTTGTGAGCTAATCCTTTTAAGTAGGTTCTTTTCTGTTAATTGTTCGAAATGGTTCACAAAATGGTGTTAATTGGAGTAGAGTCTGAAACAAAATTTTACAGATATCACAAATAACTAGAAAAGTCATGAAAAATTGGTCAAAAAGGGTGGGAACCCTGTCCAGTGTAAGCATGTAATTATTTGTATAAACTGAGAAAGAGTTAAAACATTCTTTGCACTGCCAAAAATAATTTTCTTTCTTAGCATATTTGTCTTGTTTTCCAGTAAAAAATATATAAACATCCTTAGAACAAGATACACTGACTTGAGAAAAAATGACATAAGATTTCGATTCTTGTTTTCAGTGAAAACTAGCAAAATTTAGTAATGTTAATGCATAAAACAAGAAAAATAGGGGTTGGAAAAATAATGTAATTTAAAGGGAAGTTTATTTGTCTTATAGTTTATTTTAAAATAGTTTTTTTTCCTTGACTAAGGCATAAACCTCACTAAATTTTGTTAGAATTATCTGAAAAAAGACTTCATGTTTTTAGTCATTTTGCTTCTTAAGTAAATGTATCTTGTTTCAAGGATGTTTAGATTTTACTGGAAAACAAGACAAAAATGCTAAGTAAGAAAATGATATTTTGCAGTGTGGTAATTGACCACGTTTACATGCACGTTCTTACATTGAGTATCCGTAATAAGCTGAAAACGTGTGTGGTCATGTAAATGCATTTATCAGATTTTCTTTATAAGGTCATACACGGCTTAAGAATAACCAGTCTATATGGACAGATTTTTGCCCATTTCCTCCTATTTCACACTCTGCATTCTTACCAGCGTATCCAATGTGTTAAAAGCAGTGAATAACTCGACTATTTCAAATCTCATGTAAACACATATTTTTTTTATTTATTATTATTATTTATTTTTATTTATTTATTTATTTATTTATTTTTTTTTGCTTTGTCAGATTTTTAAAATAAGCTTATTTTCTTGAGTTACCAGTATATTGGTGTGCATGTAAACGGGATCATTGACAGGATGCCAAAAATGCTGTTGATCGAGCTTAACTTGTATTGAACCAAGAATTCCTTTAAACTGTGCAAGATTTTAGTTACTTTGAAAAAGAGCTGCTTCATCAATACTTCTTGTGTTCATGTGTCAAACTCAGCAGGGCTTGACTCAACTCAACTCGCAAGCATTGGCAAAGGAAACAGAAATACAAGTGTAAAATCTGTCAAGATAACTTTTACATATTAACATTGAACATTTGACATTTATTATGTTTTATTTAACATTCATTGTCATCTGTGAGTCCACTGAGAATCAGTACAGCAGGTTCGCAAACAGTAACCGTATATTCTGGAGCTCTGACTCACCGTTACTGGTGCGCATCGATCTTCCAGAGATGCCGTTGGATCTGATAGGTTGGTGACCTCCTCCTCTGTCCATGCCCCCAACTTCACCTGGCTGTTTCAGCAGTTCTGTCAGGGCCCTAAAAAGAGAAGGGTTTGCACACCATCAGTTTCTCAGCAGGGCACTCGGCGTATAAGGGTGAGCAATACAAACCAGACAAGCTACTATCACGTCACGTCTCAACAATTCAGATGTTTGCCAAATTAAGTAATTAGTCTTAACACCCATGACTCAGTCTGGCTTAAAATTGATGTGTAATTTTGTTGGATGTTAAAAATACTTTCTCTGATCCCAGCTTAATATGCAGAGACACGTATAATTAGGCCATTGGTAATGTAAGTTAACATCCTGAAATGCGTAATCACTGTGGCGCAAAACACTGCTCTCTTTGTATAAGTATCTCGACCAGCCTGGCACAGCAACATTGGCTCAATCAATTATGTGAGTTTGGGGTGGTGCTATCTGTTTGGCTGACCAATAGCAGGTAGGTGGAGTGTTGGGAAACATGTTTGAAATTATTTTTGCAATTCCATTTGTCACCACTAGTGGTGCATAATTTACACACTTCACAAATAAGTCCACGGAGTTCCAAAGAGTTATCTCTGATATAAAATAGTTGTAGGTGTGATTGTTTAAGTTGTGCCATCTAATACTATATGCAATAGACCCCTTTCACAGATTGAGATGAGGCGTTTCCACTTTATCTACCAGCGTAAATCTAAAAAACTTTTTTTTTTAATTATTTAGTGTACATTTTCTTTATCTTCTTTCTCTTTATCTGTAATGCATTTCACTCTCAATTATTTTTTTATTTTTATTTATTTTTTGCTTTTTTGGAAAGTCATGAAAATGTAATCATGGATTTTGTCCAGTGGTGAATTCTCAGGGCCAGCAAAGCCTTCTCTGCTGGCCTAACATGCCTAATAAATAAATATTTTTTCATCCTTTCATTATCATTCACTTTTTTGCCTATTTATTTTCAGTCGCTTCAATCCACTCCTAATTCATCTACAATCAAATAGCAAAAAAACTAAAAGTTTATCCAATCAGATTTGTTTTTCCCTTGATACTTACAAGCAAGGTGTGATGGCTGTTTCACACCGCATGCCCGAAGTCGAGCTCGTCAGGGAAGCAGTGCAAAAGTCTGAGCTCCATCCCGTTAGGCCTTCAGAATTTCTACAGAATCCCTCAATAGTGCAAGTGAATAGGCATCTACAGTCAGATTGTCAGATTCATCAGCCAATCAGATTGATTTATTTGTTCTTGGTGGGTGTGGTCTTTAGGATAAGTCCCTGTCGAGGCCTTCAAGCTGGCCTTGAGTGATGCAATCATGTTTTAGTGATGTATGTAATTTGAAAGCGAAGATCGTGAGATACTGACGAGTCGGCTGTCAGAAAGTCTCTGGCTGTCATTGCCGCTATTACCATTGATAAAGAGATTCTTATGGATTTGAAAACCCGAGATGTAAACAGGAAAGGAGGGCTGATTTTCACTTCAAGCAAGTTGGTAAGTGCTTTTTGCATTGTTATAGTGACATCGGGAGTTTTCTAAGTGTAAATTATGCTGGCTGGAGCGTCGGTTCAGAGTCAGTTCAAGTTTTGAAAAGTTACCCTGTACTCTTATGAAACAAAATTTATACAAATATTATTAAATAGCTTTTTCCTGGTATTAGACCTCCTAGGTTTTGGCTTTCGTGCATGGACGTGTTTTTGAAATATCAATTGGTATTATTAATTGGCAGCGACATAATGTATGATGTCCATAGGCATAGGGTCTTATTAATCGTGAAACAGTGTTTTCTTAATGACATGAATCACACTGAAGGCCTAGACTTAAAATGCATGGGCCGCCACTGATTTTGTCAATTGCCGTTGGAGCAAATTGAAATGCAAAAATAATATTTCCTGTGTTTTCCCTATCACAGCAATAGAAGTATCCCAGCTATAGTTTACTTCCATGTTCCTAACCTCTCATATTTCCGTATGATTTCAAACCTACAGTGCATCCGGAAAGTATTCACAGCGCTTCACTTTTTCCACATTTTGTTATGTTACAGCCTTATTCCAAAATGGATTAAATTTATTATTTTACTCAAAATTCTACAAACAATACCCCATAATGACAACGTGAAAGAAGTTTGTTTGAAATCTTTGCAAATTTATTAAAAATAAAAAACGAAATAAATCACATGTTCATAAATATTCACAGCCTTTGCCATGACACTCAAAATTGAGCTCAGGTGCATCCTGTTTCCATTGATCATCCTTGAGATGTTTCTACAACTTGATTGGAGTCCACCTGTGGTAAATTCAGTTGATTGGACATGATTTGGAAAGGCACACACCTGTCTATATAAGGTCCCACAGTTAACAGTGCATGTCAGAGCACAAACCAAGCCATGAAGTCCATGGAATTGTCTGTAGACCTCCGAGACAGGATTGTATCGAGGCACAGATCTGGGGAAGGGTACAGAAAAATTTCTGCAGCATTGAAGGTCCCAATGAGCACAGTGGCCTCCATCCGTAAATGGAAGAAGTTTGGAACCACCAGGACTCTTCCTAGAGCTGGCCGCCTGGCCAAACTGAGCGATTGGGGGAGAAGGGCCTTAGTCAGGGAGGTGACCAAGAACCCGATGGTCACTCTGACAGAGCTCCAGCATTTCTCTGTGGAGAGAGGAGAACCTTCCAGAAGAACAACCATCTCTGCAGCACTCCACCAATCAGGCATGTATAGTAAAGTGGCCAGACGGAAGCCACTCCTCAGTAAAAGGCACGACAGCCCACCTGGAGTTTGCCAAAAGGCACCTGAAGGACTCTCAGACCATGAGAAACAAATACTGAACACTTTGGCCTGAATGGCAAGCGTCATGTCTGGAGGAAACCAGGCACCACTCATCACCTGGCCAATACCATCCCTACAGTGAAGCATGGTGGTGGCAGCATCATGCTGTGGGGATGTTTTTCAGCGGCAGGAACTGGGAGACTAGTCAGGATCGAGGGAAAGATGAATGCAGCAATGTACAGAGACATCCTTGATGAAAACCTGCTCCAGAGCGCTCTGGACCTCAGACTGGGTCAAAGGTTCATCTTCCAACGGGACAACGACCCTAAGCACACAGCCAAGATAACAAAGGAGTGGCTATGGGACAACTCTGTGAATGTCCTTGAGTGGCCCAGCCAGAGCCCAGACTTGAACCAGATTGAACATCTCTGGAGAGATCTGAAAATGGCTGTGCACCGACACTCCCCATCCAACCTGATGGAGCTTGAGAGGTCCTGCAAAGAAGAATGGGAGAAACTGCCCAAAAATAGGTGTGCCAAGCTTGTAGCATCATACTCAAAAAGACTTGAGGCTGTAATTGGTGCCAAAGGTGCTTCAACAAAGTATTGAGCAAAGGCTGTGAATATTTATGTACATGTGATTTATTTATTTTTTTCCGTTTTGTATTTTTAATAAATTTGCAAAGATTTCAAACAAACTTCTTTCACGTTGTCATTATGGGGTATTGTTTGTAGAATTTTGAGGAAAATAATTAATTTAATCCATTTTGGAATAAGGCTGTAACATAACAAAATGTGGAAAAAGTGAAGCGCTGTGAATACTTTCCGGATGCACTGTATATAACAACCTCCCAATTTGAAATTAAGTTTTATGGGTGCTGTTGAGAGTGATGGAGTTAAAGGAATGCCTCTGACATTCCTTACAGATTCCTTGTCACATATTGCATCACCTCATTGTGGCAGCAAATCAGCATGAAGCTCACCAAAATAAGACCAGGAGCACCTCCTGAACATAAGAAAGCACAATTGCGAAAAACTGGTGTCCAGCAATTGCTTCTTATTCCCAGAGGCTGCAAGAAATTGGTAGAGACAACACTTCAGAAGAGGATTGAGTTTGTAGAGCTGTTAATGTTCACCCACTGACAGATACTGTTGTGTGCAATCATTTTGTTTTTCAAATGATTATGTAAATGGGGCTAATGACTGAAAATTGGTGGGAAAATCGGGTGGTGGGCCGCCAGCTTTAGCCATCTAAGACATACCCTTGATCCATTTTTGGGTCACTACCCACCAGTTGAGATTCTCTACTTTAAACTAACTTTGTTCCATTACATCATATTTCCTTGTTAAATAGGGATCATTCTTGGAAAGCTATTGTTAGAATTCTATGAAAACAATGAAGTACAGGACATGGATGCAGTTACAACAAACACAATCGTCACCATACACCACCTACAGGTTTGTTTATTTATACACGGCGCTTATGATGATTATTTTATGATGTTCTGTAAGAACAGAGTCTACTATTGCACAGTTGTCAACTCATTTGCTCCTTTTCATTTCTTCTGTCTCAGTAATTATTCTTTAACTCTGTGTCTTATATTCCTTGTTATTTCCACACCAATTCTGTCATTCTATCGAATTCTTTCAAGGAATATTTCCATCTCATTAAATCAGTCTCTCACTGTCCTGATTTTGACCTTGGCTTGTCCCTCTTCTTTGTTCAATAACTCCTGTTCACACCTCTAGAATCCAACCAAATCCCTCACTGGGAGGTTTGGTGACCATAACCTTCACCGATAATCCAGGACTGAGCCATCTTTGAGGTCACAATACTGTCATAATACCTCACTAACAGTACTTTCCATGAATAGAGTACAAAATGGAGTCTGAAACACCTTTTCTTTTTGTTTCTTTTCTTTTTTTTTTTTTTTGAATCAGTGAAAGGAGATGCTTAACCTTCAGAAAATGTGGTCAAACAAAAAAGTCAAATGTATGCTTACAATTTTTGCAACCCTGTTACCTGTTGTAAACCTGTTGTGGGACATGTATAAATACAGTTTAAACCCCTGATTTGTGTGATTTCGACATGTTCTAGCAATAAACTTTAAATATACTGTACATCAGAATTAAATAAACAAAATATATAAAATGTTAATAATAATAATATTAAAATAGTAATAAATATCTACACAAGAATATGTAACAGTGTTGAAAGTAACATGGTTGCAGATCTATCATTCGGTAGGGCCTTGCTAAATTGTGAGCAGAAATGTTGGTTTATTACTGTTGATGATATAAAATTTTCCATAAATTAAAGAAAAATATATTTTTTTTCTTGCAATAAATAACTTTGGTAACAGGGTTGAATGGTTTAGCTTCACGAATACAGTCAACACAACAATTTGTGTACAAATTGAGAAAATGGCAAGAGATTATTTATAGGGAATAAAGTACTCTCTTTGTGGACAGTGCCCAACACTGAACTAACAACTAACCCCCTCAATTTCCATGTGTATCATTGATAAGTGCTTGAACAAATGGCTGAAGAAAGATTGCATGCACTTAAAAAACGATTTTGGGATTACATAAATATAGCATGAAAGATTAAGTACTTTCTACAGTAAATAAGTTAAACGCTTGAACTTCAAAATATTAAGTAAAATCCTTCATTTGTACTTAAAGTATTAGTTCACCCAAAAATGAAAATTCAATCATTGTTTACTCACCCCGAAGTTGTTATAACCCCATATGACTTTCTTTCTTTTTCTTAACACAAAGGGAGAAACTGTGAAAACAATGTTGTGCTCAGTGAGGTCATACAAAATGCAGTTTATGGTGACTACATCTTCAAGCTTCAAAAGGACACAAAAGTATAATTCAGAAGTCTAATAAATTATCGTATGAGACTCATATCTTTTTCTGAAGGAATATGATAAGGTTTGGTGAGAAAAAAAATGAAATCTAACATATTATTTAGTGAAACTCTTGACCGACAGTTGATCTCCTGTGCATGTTCATGAGTCTGCACAAGCTGTAGAGCTACTTACACGAGAGCATCATTAGTTACGCTGCCGCTCGCGAAGTGGGGCGTTCATGTGAAAACTCGTTTTGTTTCACTGCAACAGGACCACCAGTGATATTAACAACAGAAATCACAACACACAAACCAGAGAGCAGAACTTACAAACATGTCTAAAGAGTTTGTATTTAAAAAAAAAATAGAGGCATTTCTATGCCTAGCCTTATTTGTTTGAACCGGAGTCTTCAATCAAACAGTGTCATGGAGGAGGCTGAAGGTAGCTACACAAACACCCAGATGCTAGAGTCAAACAGAGAGTACAGGAGATCACAGTTCTTTGGAGGTTTCTGTGACTGTAGCTACCTTCAGCCCCATCTCTCTGTTTTGATTAAGGACTCAAACAAATAAGGCTGGGCATAGAAATGCATCTATGTTTAATTGGTAAAAGTATTCCCCCTCCGTGAAGGCAATTTGATCCTGTGTCACCCTGATTCTACCAGCACGTCTCATTCAAAAAATACATGTACATCCGAACATGAGGTCATTGTAGTCATGAGAGCCAGTGGCATAATCACTGAGTCTCTGACGTCAAACCCGTGTCATTACGCTTGAGGTGGCAAATTTTTAATGCATTATAACAAAACTTGTGCAGGATGTGTTACAGTGGATGCCAGGTGACAATGATCGGTGACTAAAAACGTACATTTAGGTTTGTTCTTCACATAAAATGACTAGACTCTGTAAGACTCGGAATACACCTGGAATGAAACGGGTCACTTCAGCACTGCAGGATGTGTACAGACAGATTAAATAGACAGATAAACAACAGATTAAATATTAACTACTGTAAATAAATGTTGCTGATTTCAAATTAATTGAAAATCATACCCCCAACATATGTCACAATGACAAAATTATACCCCAGCGTATAATTAAACAATGCTAAAATTGTAATGCCCATTGCGTCTGTCAGCTGACATCAAAAGTTTCTTTTTGCACTTGCCGGATGTGTTGTAAAACTGATGCCAGAGGACGCATTTGGCATCTGTAGATTGACTTGCTGGGCTCTTGCACAAGTATGACGCCTTGGGAGTGAGACTGTGTTGGGGAAGACCAGCTTAGAAAAGTTAAGTAAAACTTACTTATTTTATTTACCTGTGAAATGTACTCAATTTAGCAAATACATATGACATGGTTTACTTTAAAATGTATACATGATGATGCATTGTAAAGATAACAACCAATCATAAATAATGTTTACTACTTAATTTTTACATGTTTGAATTTAAAGTGATAGTTCACCCAAAAAATGAAAATTCAGTCGTTGTTATAACCCTATATGACTTTATTTTTCTTAACACAAAGGGAGAAATTGTGAAAAAAAATGTGTTCTCAATAATGTCATACAATGGCAGTTTATGTTGACCACCTCTTCAAGCTGCAAAAGGACACAAAAGTATAATTCAGAAGTCTAATAAATTATTGTATGTGACACATGTCTTGTTCTGAAGGAATACGACAAGGTTTGGTGAGAAGCAAACCAAAATCTAACGTATTATTAAGCGAAACTCTTGACCGGCGGTTGATCTCCTGTACGCGTTCTTGAATCTGGTGGGGCGTTCAAGTGAAAATTTGTTTTGTTTTCGCTTCAACAGGACCACCAGCGATATTAACAACAGAAAACACAACATAGCTGCACACAAACCAGAGAGCAGAACTTACAAACAGGTCTGAGTAGTTTGTATTTGAAAACTTCAGTTTCACTCTGCTACAATGCCATCGTATGGTTTGGAATATTATTATAGTGCATTTTTATAAATAAATGATCCTGACTGTACTTTATCTGCTTGTTACGTCTTTTCTGTTGTTGAGAACTGTTGCAGGTTAAGGCATAAATGTGCGGTTGGGTGCTTAAAAATATCTGTAAATAGTGTAATGTATATTAAATTATGAATATCTAAGTGTCTCTTTCATGTTTTATATTGTTGGTTATTGGTTAGGTTTAGAAATGGGGTTGGGTTAGGGGATCTAAAATATTATATATGATTGTATATATATGATTATATATATATATATATATATATATATATATATATATATATATAAGATTATAAAACATTGTGGTTAAGCACACAAAATAAAATTCAAAGACTGATAACTGACGACAGCGTTTTCTCATTGAAAACAATAGGATTTCTCACCGCGTCAAGAAGAGGACGCCAGGGGGCACCTTTGGTGTCATCATGCAGTCGCAGACAGCATCTGTACAAGAGTCAAAATTGGACGCTTAGGGAATGAGAACAGGTTGTGTTCCCAGCATGCACCGGGCTTTAATGTTTTCACTGTTTGCAAGTTTATATACACCGTTTTTATTGTTGATTTTGCTGTTATGTTTGGTCTTGTTTTATGAAGTCTGAAGTTAATTTTCTACTCAAAATTACCTGTTCATGGTCAAAAAATTACCTTTTGATTGTTACCGTTGTGTGTAGTGTTGAGGTCTGCGTGCACAACCCTAAATGTTGTTTCAATTGCCAGTAATGCAAAGTGATGTTGTCCAATGTTGTCCTGTGGAAGGTTTCCGTATGTTATGTTTTTATAAGGAAATTTTAAGTAAGAGTTACTGTATTAACTGAAGTTAAATTAACTCACTTTAATATTATGTCATAAAGTTAAGTTGATTTTACTCAGTTTTATACCATTAAAATGTACTTAAAAAATCTGTATGCAAAAACTTGCAAAATAAAATTAAAGGTGCACTTAGTAACTTTTGCGTTTGTGTCATCTTGGACCTACAGTGACCCCTAGCGGCGTGGATGCAGCATCATTCAAAATCAATAGTTTTTAGTTTCAGATGCCATTGTAGAAATTCACTATACACAGTCAGCCATGATTACTTTAATCAGTGAGTGAAAGTGTCCAATATCAAGGCGGTTAATGAGATAAATCGAGTAGTATTCAGCTGGTCATGTGATTCAAACATGACAGCCCCCATGAGGAGACCCTCACAATGTAGAATAAAACAGCTTTTATAAGGTTAGTGGTATGACTGGCGTCTTCTCATGTGAGTGGTCACGATTTTATACCTATGCTTCAAAATTACTATTCATTTCTTTAGGAGTTAAACTTTTTTAAAGAGGAAAAAATTACTGAGTGCATTTTTAAGTAAATCTTACTAGTCATTGCTTTCAGGGTAGGTGAGACCACTGCACAGCAAGTGGAAGGGTGACCTGATTCCTGTGCAATTCAAAATTCTGGTCAGCTGTTTTCAAATGTTTCCATTGTCTCTCCATTTTTTATTTATGCAGCTCAGACTGAGGGCAGGATGAAACCTTGGGACATGTTTCTAAAGCAACTGTTGCCAGGAATGCTGGGCTAAGGAATGCCAAAAGGGTCTGTCTCTTTTGTGATTACGACCAGGAGAATGAGGCACTCCGCTCCAGCCAGCATTCTGCTGAAGGCTCGACTGATGTGCTGCCCCCCGAATCTTCTCTAACGTCCCCTCACTGCCAGTAGGCCACAGAGAAAGATAGCTGTTCACAAACTTCTACAAACCTCTTGCCCCACTGGTGAGTCGTATCAAACCAGACCCTTCAGTGGAGCTGAGGATGGCTTATTATAGAATCAGGAAGAACTGTGTGATGTTTTTCAAGGTCAGGTGTTTTCAAAAGGTTGGATAAATCAGGGGGAAAAAATAACATTTTCGGATACATCAGAAAGAAAACAATATCATCAGACTTACGAACTCGAATGTGAAGACAGATAATTACGTCATATTCAACATGAAACACTGTTCACAACCCATTTTACTTCTGTAATCTTATGTATTTCCAAGTGAAATAGTGATGGGTCGTTCATGAACGATTCGTTCATTTCGAACTAATCTTTTATATGACTCGGGAAGAACAAGTACTCTCAGAGAGTGATTTGTTCATTTTGTCTTTGTGATTTGTTAATTTACATGCCGCGCATGTGCAAAATGTGTAGTTCGTGTTTGGTTCATTTGACACCTGACAGTCGCGTAGACCCTGCATAAGAAAATGAAAATATTCGTTTACCTCCCAAGTTTTCAGGTACGAGTTTTTCATTCATTTGACACATGACAGCCGCATAGGCTCTGTATTGGAAAGAGAAATGAGTTCTACTCCCAATCTTCCTTAAAGGGATAGTTCACCTGAAAATGAAAATTCTGTCATCATTTACTCACCTTCATACCATCCCAGATATGTATGACTTTCTTTCTTCTGCTGAACACAAACAAATATTTTTGACAAATATTTAAGAATATTTCAGCTCTAGGTCTTCACAATGCAAGTGAATGGTGACCGAAACTTTGAAGTTCCAAAAAGCACATAAAGGCAGCATAAAAGTAATCCATATGACTCCAGTGGTTTAATCCAAATCAGAAGTGATATGATAGGTGTGGGTTAGAAACAGATCAATTTAAGTCCTTTTTTTACCATAATTCTCATTTTTTCACTTTCTCTTAAGAGTTTTTCTTCTTTTGTTTTTGTTGAATCGCAGACTTCGTGCATATCGCCACCTACTGTGCTGCCTTTATGTGCTTTTTGAGCTTCAAATATTCTTCCAAAAGGCTTTGTTTCTGTTCAGCAGAAAAAAGAAAGTCATTCACATCTGGGATGGTATGAGGGTGAGTAAATGATGAGAGAATTTTCATTTTTGGGTGAACTATCCCTTTAAATACAGACGGTTAGGTTTTATTTTTTCCCTTATAGTTATGCAAAGTGTTTCTGGTCTCAAATTTTAGCTTCTTTTTTTCTTGCAATTTATAACTTTGTGAATTTTTATGTCATGATGGTTATTTTCCATAACATTGAATATGGTAAAAAGTTAAAGGTAGAGTAAGCAATTCCTGAGAAAGACTTTATATTTGAACTCAACAGCCAAACAAACACCCCTCCCTTCAGTGCTCCTTCAGAAGATCATTTTTCTTTCATAATGCATCCCCCTGTTGTATGATTATGTCCTTCTTATGTCCTTGGTGTGAACTGTAGACCCAAATGCTAACAGAATTTTCCTTTGAATTTACTGATATTCATCTAAAGCCATTTTACCTTAATTTTACACTTGGCAGAAAATATCTTGTAAACACTTCCTCCATTAAATACATGAAAATAATTAATCATGACAATTCGTATGATTTTAAAATGTAATTTATTGTCACACTGACATGTATTGATCACGATACAAACAACTGCAACACACTGAACTGTAAGCTGTAAAGAGAAAAATTAAAGAAAGACCAGTAATGAACGAATCGTTTGTCTTCTATGCTGTGCCTAGTAGTAGTCACATGACAAATGAACGAAAGACTCATATCCGAAGACCCAGTCGGGAGATGAACTAATCATTTCTTTTCCTGTAGAGTCTATGCGGCTGTCACGTGACAAATGAACGAAATGACTTGAATAAAGATTTATTCACTTTGCTGAACGAGATTTAAAGATCCAAGTCAGAAAATTATCCAATCTTCCCATCACTAAAGTGAGACAGGATATTCTATGAGAAAAAAGTAGGGCGGGATTTTATTTTATCCATCAGGAATCGAATGTATCAAGTGGGCGTTACATACCAGAAATAAGCTAAATGGTTGGAGGGGAGGGGTTGAAAAGTAAGAGGGATTCCTGAAAAGGAAAGGTGTTTCAGTAGAAACATTACGAGGACAAACATTTTTTAATTTTTTATTTGGAATAACATGCACAGCTGAATCATCCACAATAAGACTTTAAAACCCAGAAGGCAACAATAGTTTTATTTATTCAATTGCACATCATTTTACAATGTTAGCATTAGTTTATAAATTCTCTTTCAACTACAAGATTGGTTAATGAGTTAAATGTTTTAATTATTTAAAAAAATATGGTAAGGAGAGCATGGAGACGACTCTTGTAATAAATAAAAGCTAACAAAGCTTTAATCATCATTCAAAGTATTGAGTCAGCAATAAAGAGGTATGCAAGGGACAGGAGCCATAAAGACCAAATGTTTTAGGAAAAAGGAGGCCATGAAACCCTACATTACCTCCTCTCTGTTGGGAATTTGAGCATCGATGCAAATTGCCATTGGGAAATTTTGGTAGAAACGTGTATTTACAATTATCAACAAACCTAAGATAATTAATTCTAGATGTGTCGTTACATTGTTCTTTAAGGAATAGTTAGTAAAATTTTGTCATTTATTCATCCTCATGTCATTTCAAACTTGTGAGAAACAGATCAATATTTAAGTCCTTTTTTACTATAAATTCTCCTCCCTGCGTAGTAGGTGGCGATATGCACAAAGAATGCAAATCGGCATAAACAAAAGAAGAAGAATGTGGAAATTAAAGTGAAAGTGGAGATTTATAGTAAAAAAAAATCTGTTTCTCACCCACACCTATCATATCGCTTCTGAAGATAAGGATTTACCCACTGGAGTCTTAAAGATTACTTTTATGCTGCTTTTATGTGCTTTTTGGAACTTCAAAGTTCTGGCCACCATTCACTTGCCTTGTATGGACCAACAGAGCTGAAATATCTTTCTAAAAACCTTTGTTTGTGTTCAGCAGAAGAAAGTAAGCCACACACATCTGGGATGGCATGAGGGAGAGTAAATGATGAGATAATTTTTTTTTTTTTTATTTCTGTGTGAACTATCCCTAGGTTGTAGGAAATGTTGCAGCACAATCTTTAAATGCAACTCAGAGCACATATGTTCCATCCAGTATCACTTTCTCTTTTGGACTCAGGAGAACGGTTCTTATGCCACACTCCCATGTAAGCATGCACAGAACACGTATACATGGAATCTGAGAAATATCAGCACACATGCACTAATCTTCTGCTAAGAAACATCTGCTCCCAGCTGTGTAAACTGAAGAGCCTTCAGTTCATCCGCTTGTTCCACAAATAAATATTTTAAACAGCTCAATCTGTTTCACCTTGGGCCAGTTTTTATACAGCAGAAAAGAGCAGCAATCAATGATCATTCAGTCGTTTATTGATAGAAAATTATCGCTAATCATGCTGATGGTCTTAATTTTCAGGGTGCGGTGATGAATGCATTTCTGATTGAGCACATACAGTATGTGTTGGATTTCATTGTGTGAGACTAGTATGTGTGTATTAGGTGAAATTTGGAGTATCTGAAAATGATTTCTAATCTTGCTAATGTTCTCTCAGCATGTTCCCTTTTCATAACGGAAACATGGTCATTAATTAAACTGTCATTTTGCAGCAAATTTCTTATTAAGACTCTCTGGTGGTAATCACAGGTAGAAAGACTAACTGCAGGTATCCCAAATCAGTCTTAAGTGCCTCCAACTGAGTCCTAAACTCACTTCAGACACAGACAGGGCCACTTAGACAAGCATGTGTACAGTAGGTCTACGCTAGACTTCCTTCTAATGAGTCACTTAGGCCTACCTTCTGGAAGAAAAAAAACAAAAAAACAGCTTAGATCAGCTTCAATGTCAAGTTTTAGGGGGCTTTCACACTGGGCACGTTTGCTGCGGTCCGATTGTTCCCGGTGCCCCCCCGCAGCCTTGGTCTGGTTTCACACTCACTTGATTCTATCGAACCCCGGTCCATTTGCGTTCATTTTACGTCATCACAAACACACATGGTGAACACAACGCGACTCATCATACTTTTAGTTTTTTTGTTATTTTAGTGCCATTATGCACAGCAGAGTGAACGACAACTGCGTATATGTGCGCTTCATGGTGTAACTCATCAGATGTCCAGGGGAAGGCAACTTGCTGCTGCTGGCAAATTGTGTTTTTTGAGGAGACAGCTGATTGCAAGGAATTCATTTGCATCTTTGTTTACACTGCACGCTTACTCACACTCGTGTCCAAGGTGAAGTTATTGCCACTGTCATCTCCTATTATACCCTATATTTATAACCTATAATAGTATTTATATATAGTATTTATAAGGTGTATAGATAGATAGACAGACAGTATTTATAGTGTTGATTGTACTTGTATGTCATTGTGGTGTCATTACATTTTTGGGACATTCAGGAATGTGTGGATCCTGATAATGATGTCGTCATCAGCTAACACGCATGCGCAGATTAATTTACTTCCTGAACGAGTGCGCACCCGAGTCCGAGTTGCTTTCACATTCACGCGAATCGCGCTAGAGTTCCATTGCAACCGAACTCAGACCACCTCGGGTTTGGTACCGCGGTGCGCACCCCGGTCCGCATGACTGCTTTCACATTACCAATTTTTCATGCGAACTAAACTGCCAGTGTGAAAGCACCCTTAGATTTGTTTGATCTGACAATGGCTTCTGTTATTGGCACAAGCTGATTTAAATGGTTATTATTCCTGCTTGAAAATACAGCTTAAAGGGATAGTTCACCCAGAAATGAAAATTCTCACACCTTTACTCACCTTCATGCCATCCTAGATATGTATGACGTTTTTTCTTCTGCTGAACACAAGTGAAGATTTTTAGAGAAATATATCAACTCTATAGGTCCATACAATGCAAGTGAATGGTGACCAGAAGTTTGAAGGCCCAAAAAGCATATAAAGGCAGCATAAAAGTAATCCATACAACTCCAGTGGTTAAATCTATATCTTCAGAAGCAATATGATAGGTGTGGGTAAGAAACAGATGAACATTTTAGTCCTTTACTATAAATTCTCCTACCTGCTCAGTAGGTGGCGATATGCACAAAGAATGCGAATCACCAAAAACAAAAGAAGAAGAATGTGAAAATGACAGTGGAGATTGATAGTAAAAAAGAACTTGAATGTTGATCTGTTTCTCACACATTCTGGAGACATGGATTACATTTTATGGATTAGTTTTATGGATTACTTTTACTTTTGAGGGTGAGTAAATGTTGAAAGAATGTACATTTTTGCATGAATTATCCCAGTATGTAATTTCTTCAAAACTAGTGCCACCGAATGGAACTGCAAAAATAAACATTATTTTCAAAACAGCTTTCTGAATATGCTCCTCATCTGCCGTTGATCGAACAAACAAATATCCCCGCCCCCAACTAACGCCATTGGTTGACTAATGTTGTTGGGGCGGGTCTAAAAGGGTCTCAAAACACAGGAATTTTTATAGCACCACAAAGACACTGTTTACAGTTTTTGAAAAACTATATAAACTGATTACTTATAGCTGTCTCTGCATATTAAGCTGAGATAGAAGAAAGTATTTTAGCACAGAAAAAGTGACATACTTTACTTCAGCTTTAAGATGGTAGCTGTTTTTTCAAAGATGGTAGGTGGTCTAGCTGGTCATTAGCTGGTTGACCAGCCACCGTATTCCAAAAACCAGCCTGACCACCTTAAACTGATAAGACCAGCTGGTAAAGCTTGTTTGTTACTGGTTCAAGATGGTCTACAAGCCTAAATTGGATTTTCCAGCTGTGATTGCTGATCATTTATGCCAGTGGATTCATTTTAATTGGTCTAGGCAATTTTCAGCAATGTTTATTAGCTTGGTTCGCCTCATATTTGGCCACTGTCTCATAGAAAAAGTGAACTAATATAAAGTTTAGAACAGAGAAAAGGACTCTGGGCTGATTAATGAGCCTATAGAACACACTCAGCATCAAAAATATGTGGGCAAAGAGAGTTTTTTCTAGCAATGCATTGGGAATTAGGTAATTAGCCGTTAGCATGCTTCAGTTAGCTCAGTCTTTGAGATGGTGAGGCAGATGGTTTGTGGTGGCCCGGTTAGCCGCAGGGCTAATGCTGCTTCAGTGGAAGAGACTATGTGTGTGTGTGTGAGTGTACAAATATGTGTATCTGTGTGTGTTTCTAGTGCATTAGCTATTAGCGATATCACAGTAGGAGAAATACTTGGCCCTGATGTGCCTGGCACACTAAAAAAAGAGCTTCAGATGTGGTTAGCAGCAAAGAGAGAGAGAGAGAGAGAGAGAGAGAGAGAGAGAGAGAGAGAGAGTGTGTGTGTGTGTGTGTGTGTGTGTGTGTGTGTGTGTGTGTGTGTGTGTGTGTGTGTTTGCGCTCGAATCTGCATATGAGACCTTGTAGTTTGTCCCCTGCATGGTGTGTCATTAAACGTTGACATGAGAAACCATTTGTTCTTGTTTAAGGCTTTCAGCTTGAATACATAAAACATTTAGATGTCAGTGGGTGTATCTATTTGCTTTAGCAGTAATCTATGGGTGGGAAAGGATAGATTTGCTGAATAACAAAAAAAAAAAGCAATGAAGTTTGGCATCCTTTCCTATCTAAGTGATTTTCTTTACAGACCCAATACAGCCTGACAGCAGCAGATTATGTCTGCTGAGCTCTGGAATTCATACACTTTCTGCTTATTAACTATGTGACAAGAGCAGAGTTGGGGAGGAACGGAATACATGTAACGGGATTACATATTTAAAATACAAAATATAAGTAAATGTATTCCACTACAGTTACAATTTAAATCATTGGTAATTAGAATACAGTTACATTCAAAAAGTATTTTGATTACTGAAGAGATTACTTTGCATTTTATTGTCATTTGTTTCATTTAATATTTAGTCCTTTCAGATGGAAAACATTTATACATATAAATGATGTGATCAAAAGTGCTTTTGAACAGCGGTGAAACACTTTCTTAAGATGTGTTACATTCATACGAGCAGACAGAGAAGTAAGTTTGAAGTTTGGAGCAGAAGAAATAGAAATAAACCTTGTGTAAACTGTCAGCTTTACACTAAGCTAAAATGCTATTTCTAGCCATTTTACATGCACGATCATATTTTTTTATCAAGAAAATTCACGGTGGATCATAATTTCTTTTTCTAGTAAGACCTTTGATATTAGGGCAAAAATCTTGTTCTTGATAATAATTTTTGTACTGTTTTTCTGTAAAAATATCTAAAAATCTAGTATCAATCAGTATCAATTTGATTTATCTTGTTTTAGAAACAACACTGCATAAGATATTTAGGTTTTTCAGAGAATGTATTTTTAACATGTGTATTTTGTCTTACTGTACTGGCAAAGTTTTTATAGTCAAAACAAGTGAAAAAATCTACCAGTGCTGAAGAAGTAATCTAAAGTATTTAGAATACATTACTGACCTTGAGTAATCTAACAGAATACATTACAAATGACATTTTACAGCATGTATTCTGTAATCTGTAGTGGAATACATTTCAAAAGTAACCCTCCCAACCCTGGACAAGAGTATTGTGAGAAAATGTTGAAAAATGGCCCACCATCATAATTATAATTCTAAAACTAGATTTTTACGTTTTTGGTGCTTGCCTGTGCAAAACATGCTGCCATAATTATAGGACATTTTTGGTGGTTATTTACTGACTAAAGTCAAAAGAGCCCACCCCCTAGTGTTTATGATATTCTGGTCCTTAAATATGGTTTGGGTCCCTACTTCAGTGTAAGTCTATGGACATCTCTTTTATCATCTGCCATGTAAGATTTTTAAAGTCTGGTCATGTTAAACTCACCAAAACGATACTTGGGTGTTCTAGATGGTTTCCAGTGCGTTGCTATGTGGTTGCTAAGGTGTTCTGAGCAATTGTTAACATGAAGGGTTGGGCCGTAATGGAATACATGTAATGTCCCTGCGTATTCAAATAAAACAAAATCTGTTTTTAGCTTCCATTACATTTTGCAGCACCTGTATTTTAGAATAGTTATTTTATCAAATTTTGTTAAAATACTTTTACAATACTTTTCTCATAATGACCATAAAATAAGGCAGAAAGAAAAACTTCTTGTCAATCGAGACTTTTTTTTTCTTCGAACAGTGGTTCTGACCAGCGCAGATGTGCTCATGCACACTTGTCCTCTCACTCTCTCTTCCCCAGAGCAGCTGCAGTGCAAGAGCAGTGTTGCCAGGGTTCCATGCCAAATTGGGCCAATTTAAAAACATATTAGCGGGTTAAAATTATAGCAGGTTGTGGTTTTGGGGATGCTTTAGAAATGGACCACTGTCACCAAAAGGTTTGATGATAGACACTGGATAATGAAAATACAAAATCTTATTCATGTATAATAATTCCGGGACCGAATATCTGGCAACCGCATCGGAATATTGTTGTCTTAATCAACGCACTGTCAGCTGTGCACCAGAATCAACACAGCTACATTTTTACACAAATATATAATTCGAGCGCATGATACGTTGTTTCCCGCAATTGTGATTGCTGTGTAAATACATTTATTTAACATCTCATT
The DNA here is from genome assembly GCF_019703515.2 of Myxocyprinus asiaticus. Taxonomy (NCBI): domain Eukaryota; kingdom Metazoa; phylum Chordata; class Actinopteri; order Cypriniformes; family Catostomidae; genus Myxocyprinus; species Myxocyprinus asiaticus. The sequence continues at coordinate 8,604,217 of NC_059357.1, read as the reverse complement.
CAAAGTGATTCACAGAAAAATCTAAAATTGACTATTAAAATCAAAGGAGTAAAAGAATTAAAAGCACCCAAAATAGTGTAAGTAATAAAATAAAAAAAAGTAGAAAATACAAAGAATAAATAGGCCTACATTTGGAAGAAAGCATTCATATAAAACATTGTTGTCACAGGACCTCACAATGTTTAATTATCATCTCAAAAATATGGTTAATATGCATTTGGTATCCAATTTTGTGTTAAAATGTATTTATCTTTGTCAATCGAAATAATGGGTTAAGAAGAAGATTGACATTTTAAAAAAAAATAGGTTAAAACAATAAAAATGCCATTCTGAACATTCACAATCAACCCTGCCTGTCACAATGTCACAGCTAGGGGCTTTTGGGTCTTGGAGGTTCAAGCAGCATTTTTCTTGTTGAAAAGTGGACGAGATTTTGTAGTTGACCGCAAACTGCCTTTTGTTTGTCTTCTGCCCTCCATAAAGAAAAACATCAGCGTTCAACTCCACATCTAATCAAGGTAGTGCTAAGTTCATGAAATTTGCTGACAGATAGGTAGCTGGCTGTTTAGACTCACTTAGATGTTAATAGTGGAGTTGTAGTGGTTCAGATAAGATAATAATGACATCACACATAATTCTTCCAATTGTGTCTTGCCTTTATAAATATGTATTCTAAAAGTATTCTTGTATTCTAAATATGTTACTTTTTATGTGTGTATCGGTATACATTACTGAATATATTTAAGAGAGAATATTTAGTTTTCAGCCCAGAATACTTTCTTTAAGTATTCTGTCCAACCCTGTTAACACGTTGATATTAAGTTGCTACAGTAGGGTTGTTTACCAAGCCAAAGCCAAAAGAGCCCAACCCCAAGTCTTTTTAGTAATCTGGTCCCACAGAAATGGCTAAGGCTCCTTATTCAGTCAGGGTTGCCAACTGTCCCATATTAGCCAGTATGTTCTGTATTTAAATGAAATGTTGCTTATTGTCCCATATTTTAGAAGCGAGATGCTCAAGGGGATGCTTGCACACAGTTCAGGAAACAGCATATGTCTTCAAAATGTCATGATCATAAGTCTGTTTTTTTTTCTTTCTTTTTTTTTCTTTTTTTTTTTACCCATCTGCTTTTATATCTCTGTCAGTCTTTCCTGCAGTTATGTGCACACAAAGACATTACTAACGTTCTCTTTCTAAAAACAGTACCCTTTATCTATTATAACTCTTTACTGATATTTCTAATTAACCTGACAGCTGCCAAATGCAGTCCCTAAATGCATAAGGATGTGTGAGGGAGTGTATGTCTCAGTGTCTGGGTTTATATGAACTGTTGTCACTATATTATAAATAAGAAAATATTCCTGCTTAGCTGTTTACTCAGCTTGCTTATAGAACTCTCCCATCTTCCATTGGTTGGCCAAACAGATAGGCCCAATCCCAAAAAACGTGCCACTGATTTAGCCAATATGGATGTGTTGGGCTGGAAGGGATACTCAAACAAACAGGGCAAAGTTTTAATAGACTCTACAGAGACACAGTGTAAACACTTTTCGGGCAAATCAACCTACAAATGGCTTAGGTGAGTTGAAATAGTGGATGGATGGATGGATGGATGGATACTGTGGATGGATGGATGGATGGATATTGTGGATGTATAGATTGATGGATGGATACTGTGAATGCATGGATGGATGGATGGATACTGTAGATGGATGGATGGATACTGTATATAGAAGGATGGATGGATGGTTGGATGGATGGATAATGTGGATACTGTGAATGGATGGATGGATGGATACTGTATATAGATGGATGGATGGATGGATACTGTGGATGGATGGATGGATGGATGGATGGATGGATACTGTGGATGGATTGATGGATGGATGGATGGATGGATACTGTAGATGGATGGATGGATAATGTATATAGATGGATGGATGGATGGATGATGAATGGATACTGTGGATACTTTGAATGGATGGATGAGTGGATGGATGGATGGATGGATACTGTGGATGGATGTATAGATGGATACTGTAGATGGATACCGTATATAGATGGATGGATGGATGGATACTGTGGATGGATGGATGGATACTATGGATGGATGGATGGATGGATGGATGGATGGAATGATACTGTAGATGGATGGATGGATGGATGGATGCTGTGGATACTGTGAATGGATGGATGAGTGGATGGATGGATACTGTGGATGGATGTATAGATGGATACTGTAGATGGATGGATACTGTATATAGATGGATGGATGGATGGATACTGTAAATGGTTGGATGGATGTATAGATGGATACTGTAGATGGATGGATGGATGAATACTGTGGATGGATGGATACTTTGGATGGATGGATGGATGGATGGATACTGTAGATGGATGGATGGATGGATACTGTATATAGATGGATGGATGGATACTGTGGATACTGTGAATGGATGGATGGATGGATGGATACTGTATACAGTCAGAAGTTTACATACACTTAGGTTGAAGTCATTAAAACTAATTTTTTAACCACTCCACAGATTTCATATTAGCAAACTATAGTTTTGGCAAGTCATTTAGGACATCTGCTTTGTGCATGCTTTGAGTAATTTTACCAACAATTGTTGACTATGTCACAATTCCAGTTGGTCAGAAGTTTACATTCACTAAGTTAACTGTGCCTTTAAGCAGCTTGGAAAATTCCAGAAAATGATGTCAAGCTTTTAGGCAATTAGCCAATTCACTTCTGATAAGCTAATTGGAGTCAATTGGAGTTGTACCTGTGGATGTATTTTAAGGCCTACCTTCAAACTCAGTGCCTCTTTGCTTGACATCATGGGAATATCAAAAGAAATCAGCCAAGACTTCAGAAAAAAACTGTGGACCTCCACATGTCTGTTTCATCCTTGGGAGCAATTTCCAAATGACTTAAGGTACCACGTTCATCTGTACAAACAATAGTACGCAAGTATAAACACCATGGAACCACGCAGCCATCATACCACTCAGGAAGGAGACACATTCTGTCTCCTAGAGATGAACGTAGTTTTTTGCGAAAAGTGCAAATCAATCCCAGAACAACAGCAAAGGACCTTGAGAAGATGCTGGAGGAAACAGGCTATCTATATCTACAGTAAAACGAGACCTATATCGACATAATCTGAAAGGCTGCTCAGCAAGAAAGAAACTAATGCTCCAAAACCACCATTAAAATGGTTTGCATGTGCACATGTGGACAAAGATCATACTTTTTGGTGATATTTCCTCTGGTCTGATGAAAAAAATTGAACTTTTTGGCCATAATGACCATCGTTATGTTTGGAGGAAAAAGGGTGAGACTTGCAAGCCGAAGAACACCATTCCAACCGTGAAGCATGGGGGTTGCAGCATCATGTTGTGGGGGTGCTTTGCTACAGGAGGGACTAGTGCACATCACAAAATAGATGGCATCATGAGGAAGGAAAATTATGTGGATATATTAAAGCAACATCAGCCAGGAAGTTAAAGCTTGGTCGCAAATGGGTCTTTCAGATGGACAATGACCACAAGCATACCTCCAAAGTTGTGGCAAAATAGCATAAGGACAACAAAGTCAAGGTATTGGAGTGGCCACAACAAAGCCCTGACCTCAATCTGATAGAAAATTTGTGGGCAGAACTGAAAAAGCATGTGCGAGCAAGGAGGCCTACAAACCTGACTCAGTTACACCAGTTCTGTCTGGAGGAATGGGCCAAAATTCCAGCAACTTATTGTGAGAAGCTTGTGGAAGACCAAAACATTTGACACAAGTTAAACAATTTAAAGGAAATGCTACAAAATACTAACAAATGTCTGTAAACTTCTCATCCACTGTGAATGTGATGTAAGAAATAAAAGCTTAAATAAATAATTATCTCTACTATTATCCTGACATTTCACATTCTTAAAATAAAGTAGTGATCCTAACTGACCTAAGACAGGCAATGTTTTCTACAATTAAATTTCAAAACTGAGTTTAAATGTGTTTGGCTAAGGTGTATGTAAACTTCTGACTTTAACTATGGATGGATGGATTATAGTGCTTTTTACAATAATATTTTACAAAAATATTTTTCCAAAGCAGCTTTACAGAAGGGCAGATGTATTATTTTTATTATTTTATTTTTTTTTTATCTCTTTCTGTTAAAATTAATTTTGTAAAATCTTTTATTTCTCTTAAATTTTCCAAAGTTTCCAATCAGTTTGAAAAACCCAGCTATAGCATACAAAGCCAGAACAGGCTGAAGTCTGTGCCAAATATGGTGGATGTAGCTTGAAAACTCAAATAAGAGGCAGAAAGTGGCTTAAAGGAATAGTTCACACAAAAATGAAAATTTGCTGATAATTTACTCACCCTCAGGCCATCCAAGATGTATATGAGTTTCTTTCTTCATCAAAACAGAATTTAAGATTTTTAGGATTTAATTTCAGGCCTCCTCCTTTAAACAATGCAAGTGAATGTACTCCACACGACTCCAGTCGACAAATAAAGTTCTTCTGAACCCAAATGATTGATTATTTTTAGAAACAAAACAATACTTATATACTTTTTAACTACAAATGTTCGCTTCCGTACATCTCTCATGACGTGCGCTCATGAGAGGGATGACGTAAGCTCGTTGGTAAGGTCACGCGTGGAGGAGGAGCCAGGAAGCGCGTCGATGTTTACAAGAGAAACTTGCACAGACAACAGACCAAGTGCCGTTCACAAACCAAAACAGTCCAAAACAATTTCAAACACGATGTTGGAGGATTTTGATTTTAGAAGAGAAGAGGAGATGGAGTTTTTCGCCCAACCCTACCTATCTGAGCCTGAATACACCGATGAGGAACTGAGGGAGATGGAGGAGGCTGCAGCAGCGGCACAATCACAAGTCTCAAGGAGGCAGAAATCTGTGGAGACATGGTGGTGCACATATAGTAAATGTGCTTCCTGCCTCCTCCTCCACGCGTGACCTTACCAATGGGCTTACGACATCCCTCTCATGAGCGTGCATCACAGAGATGTACAGTTGTGCTCAAAAGTTTGCATACCCTTGGAGAATTGGTAATATATGTACCATTTTTAAAGAAAACATGAGTGAGCAGGCAAAACACATTTCTTTTATTTCTTATGGGATTCATTTTCAACTGTAGGTTATAACAGAATGGCACAATCATAAAACAAAACATGGCAACAAAGAAAAAAATGAAATGACCCCTGTTCAATAGTGTGCATACCCTTCTTTATATGTGCATGCGTTCTTAATACTGTGTATTGCCACCTTTAGCATCAATGACAACATGCAGTCTTTTGTGTATATATATATATATATATATATATATATATATATATATATATATATATATATATATATTTATATAAAAAAAATCCAGGAAAAATATTTTTCCATTGTGACATTGTTTCCGCACAATTCCGCGCACCTCCACCTCCCAGTTCTCATTACTGTAATGCCAAAAAATATATGAATTACATTGTAAGGTATTATACATCATGGTAGTATTTGTTTGACTGCTTACTGTTATTGTGATGATATTCATTGTGAAGATATTCGTTACTGTATTTATAAAAAAGATTGAGACTCATCAACAAATACAAACAAACTCAGCAGTAAAACATCTGGAAACATTATGGTACAGAGAACTGGCAGGAGTGAAATGGACATGAAAATTAACGTCACAAAGCAAAAAAAATAAAAAAACAAATCTAAATGATTCTAAGATAGTCTTCACATTCCTTAAACTAAATATTATTTATAATTTTTGTTCCTTAGACTTCTGGGTTAAATATGACCCAGAACTTTCTGAGATTCACATATTCACGCTGGTATCATGATCATCTCTCTCTCTTTCTCTCTGTTATCTTCATTGTTGCTGCCTCTGCACTGAATGTTGAGCAGAGGGCAGGGGACCTTTTAACGATTCATGGTGATTGATTGGATCTCTGCTGTGGAATTCTGAATATCCAACTCTAAATCTAAATCCCTGCCTCACAATGACCTCCTGTGATCACAGACAACTACTACTGGATATTATTAAGCATTAGTTCCAACTCTAAAACTGATCGGATGAGCCGCATCCAAAGCCAAAGTGAAATGGCTATAAATGCACACCTGTGATGCACATTCTATATTAATGCACCAGGTTTCTATTTTGCTTAGAAACCATAAACAATCTACAGTTAGGATAATAAATCTTTTATCAGGATCTTTTATTAAAGTGCTGTTGTTGCCGTTTTATAAACGCACTTATCCACAACAATCTGTGCAGTAACAGGTATGGTGATTTTACCATGATACAGGGGTTTTATCTGTGGTTAAATCACTGTAATGCAATGTAATGTCTTCTGTGGCTAATTGCTTTAATGAATCACATACATATATAAACCAAGAGACCATGTGCAATGCAAAGAGTAAACCCATAAGATAGGGAATATATATTTGTGCAATCTTTTGTGTGCATGCTATATGTGCTGTTTAGCTGCGCTTAGCTACACCTGTCATCTTGCATTAGGTTTGTGAAGCTGCAATATAACAAATACCCTCTGATTCATATATACACAAACACACACTCACAAAATTGCACAGATAAACATTCATAGACGCTATTTGGCCAAGAGTTAGCAGTCTTAGGCTGACACTTCAAGTCCTCCAGGTCTCTCTCTCTCACACATATTCTCACACGCTAAGGCCTAGAAAACACAATGAATGCTTGGCCAACACATTCCGAGCACAATCCTGTTGCACACTTAAAGCTGATGGGAGTCATTTTTTTCCTGATACTAAAATAATTTCTCCTATCCCAGCTTAATATGCATTGACAACTATATGTAAGCCATTCATTGATTTCCACAAAAAGTGTAAACACTGTGACTCTGTAGCACTATTAAATATTGCTCTGTTTGTTTGAGTAGCCGTCTAGCCTGATACAGTAATGTGAACTCAACCAATGGCATGGGTTTGGGGGCGGGACTATCCGTTTGCACAACCAATGGCAGGTGGGGGTGGAGTATTCAGGAAAGCTGTTCGAAAACTGACTATTTTTGCAATTCCATTTGGTGACACTGGTGATGCTTTAACATACATTCTTACATTATTGTGGCAGTAACAAACTTTAGTACTCAAGGGGGCGATAGAGTTACCTTGAAATGTCTGTGTTCAGGTTCAGGTAGCTAGCTATAAACCTGTCAACAGAGTGTATGTTATTGTATTTGCTAAACTGTTGCTCCACCATGAGAGTAGTTGACCTGAAGGGAAAATTGACCATCAAAAGTGCCCCTTGAGGCAACACTGAGAATGCAACACATACACAATTGAGCTTGTGTAGCTACAAGTGTTTGCATCCTTGCATAGTGTGGGCGTTGGGCTTAAGAGAGTGCCTATAACATGTATATACAGTAAGCACTTTTATTTCTTTTTATTAACATGTTTATAAATATTTTGTTGTACCAGTTCGCCAAAACAAATAAAAAGAAGCAAACTTTGTCAAATCAAGTGATTATTTTATCCTCAAAAGCGCTCCTCGGCTTCCGCCTCCCCATCATTACAGAATACTTCGCTAACTATGAATCCAGCGGAAGTTTCTCAGCTTCAAGCGGCGTTCGCTTATCAGAGCGAAATGCTGAAGAACTACCAAGAGCAGCTCAACAAGCTGCAGTCGGCAAATGATCATTTGACCCACTATATTCGATCGCTTCCTTCGGCTACACCACCAACGGTAAGACTGGCATTGCCAGACAAGTTTGATGGCTCTGCAGGACAATGTCGTGGTTTTATCAGACAAGCACGCATTTATGTTGAAAGCCAGAGAGATCAGTTTCAAAGTGAAGCAAGTACATGCACTTTCCTGATGTCATTGTTATCTGGTAAAGCGATTGATTGGGCTGCAGCGGTTTGGGAGACGGATTCACAGTTTCGTTCCTCCTTTGCATACTTCTTACAACTACTCAGAGATGTGTTTGAATATCCCGAGGGGGGAAAGGATATTCACAATTGTTACACATGTCTCAAGGCAACCGTACCGCTGCAGATTTCACTATTGAATTTAGAACCCTTGCCGCACAAAGTGAATGGAATGATGTGTCTCTAAGGGCTGTTTTCAAACAGAGTTTAAACCTTGAGCTTCAGACGGAACTGGCCTGCAAGGGTGAGGATTTAACGTTCTCTGAGTTTGTTACTATGGCTATGAAGATAGATAACCTGTTGAGAAACAATCCTAAGAGGAAATCTGCTCATCTGCCTCACACACACTTCCTCACTACACCAAACGTCAACCAAGAACCCATGCAAATAGGCTATGCACATCTATCTGATGAAGAGAGAACCCGACGCCGCCAACATGATCTGTGTTTTTACTGCGGTGAAGGAGGCCACCGTAATGTCGAGTGCCCACACAAAGTCGGGAGAGCCACCACTACTACCAGACGGGTGAGTGTTAATCAATGCTCTCTTCAGATTTCAAAATCGTTGTTGATTCCTGTTCAGCTGACTACAAAAAATGGTCCCATTACCTTGATAGCGTTGATTGACACTGGTGCTGCTCTGAATTTGATCAACAAAGATATTGTCAAGAAATACAGTCTACCTACGTTACCTTGTGTTCCCACAATTTGCATCACTAATGTCAACAATAAACCCATTGAGGGAGGTATCACCCGACAAACTGCACCTGCACAGCTACAGATTGGTCTGTTCCATAGTGAAAACATATCTTTCTACATCATTGACTCACCCAGGTATGAAATCATCCTTGGACATCCATGGTTATCTGTTCATGATCCTGTACTATCATGGTATCATGGAGAACTGTCTCACTGGTCCAAATTCTGCCTCACCCACTGCATGAACATCAATATGCCAAGACCATGTCTCGCCACGAGTGTTGAGAGTCCGTTCACTGCCCCCAGTCCCAAAATTCCTGCCTGCTATCACGACTACTTAGAGGTATTCAGCAAATTCAAAGCTACACAGCTACCACCACACCGCCCCTGGGATTGCACCATCGACCTTCTGCCCAATGCCATGCCACCTAAGAGTAAAGTCTACCCACTATCGCGTCAAGAATCTCAAGCCATGGAAGATTACATCGAAGAGGCTATTAACTCTGGATTCATTCGACCTTCAACCTCGCCAGCAGCAGCAGGTTTCTTCTTCGTTGAGAAGAAGGACGGAGGTCTACGACCATGCATTGATTATCGTGGACTTAACAACGTGATGGTGAAATTCCGCTATCCGCTCCCTCTTGTTCCTGCTGCCCTGGAACAACTTCGTGAAGCAAATATACACCAAGTTAGACTTAAGAAGCGCTTATAATCTCATCCGGATTAAGGAAGGTGATGAGTGGAAGACTGCATTTCTCACCACCAGAGGTCACTATGAGTACTTGGTGATGCCGTTTGGGCTAGCCAACGCGCCAGCTGTGTTTCAGTCATTCATTAACGATATCTTCAGAGACATCTTGAACCAGTATGTTATTGCCTACATTGACGATATCCTGATTTACTCCAAGTCGGAAGCTGAACACATTGAACATGTCCAAAACATCCTCTCTTGTCTTCTTAAGCATCAACTCTATGTAAAAGTTGAGAAATGTGAGTTCCATGTTCAGAAAACAACATTCTTGGGATATCACATAAGTCATCAGGGAGTGGAGATGGACACTACCAAGATCCAGGCAGTCACAGAATGGCCCCAGCCATCCACAATCAAGGAACTTCAAAGATTTCTAGGTTTTGCCAACTTCTACCGGCGTTTCATCAGGAATTACAGCATGATCGTCTCTCCTTTGACGTCTCTTATGAGAGGGAAACCATCCAAGTTAAAGTGGACAAACAAAGCCACCATCGCCTTCACAAAACTCAAGTCAAGTTTTACTTCGGCACCTATCCTGAAACACCCTGACCCTAACCTCCCATTTGTAGTGGAGGTGGATGCATCTGACTGCGGAATTGGAGCAGTACTGTCACAGCGTCAGGGTCAACCAGCTAAGTTGTACCCGTGTGCATTTTTTTCAAGAAAACTCACTTCTGCCGAAAGAAACTATGATGTTGGAAATAAGGAGTTACTGTCCATGAAAGCTGCGATAGAGGAGTGGAGACACTGGTTGGAGGGAGCCATTCACCCGTTCCAGGTTATCACCGATCACAAAAATCTTGAGTATGTAAAGAGTGCCAAGAGACTAAACTCACGTCAGGCCAGATGGTCACTGTTCTTTTCAAGATTCCAATTTACTGTGACATATCGCCCAGGAAGTAAGAATAGCAAGGCAGACGCCCTCTCCAGATGCCATGACCCTCCTCTCCAAGATCATTCTCCTGAACCCATTCTCCCTTCTTCTGTAATTATTGCTCCTGTGAACTGGGACATCATGGAGGAGATCCAAAGAGCCATGCAGCAAAATCCTCCACCTGCTATGTGCCCCCCGAACAAACAATATGTTCCCCAGGAACTACGACAACGGGTCATGCAATGGGTTCATACCTCCATCACCTCAGGTCATCCAGGTATCTCACGCACAATCAGATTAATCCACAACGCTTTCTGGTGTTCAACGATGAACAGAGATGTAACTGATTACATGAAAGCCTGCCAAGTTTGTGCACAATCAAAGACCCCCAAGGAACTGCCATCTGGTCTTCTGCAACCACTACCCATCCCGCAACGTCCATGGTCTCACCTGTCAATAGATTTTGTTACTGATCTCCCTCCATCCGAAAATTTCACAACAATTCTTGTCATCATTGATAGATTCTCCAAGTCTTGCTGTCTTATTCCCCTCAAGGGTCTGCCAACTGCCATGGAAACGGCTCAAGCCCTGTTTCACCAGGTTTTTCGCATCTATGGTTTACCTGAAGACATCGTCTCTGATCGGGGGACTCAATTCACATCTCAGGTGTGGAAAGCCTTCTGCCGACAATTAGACATCAATGTGAGTCTGACGTCAGGATATCACCCCCAGTCAAACGGTCAAATCGAGAGACTGAATCAAGAAATCGGTAGATATCTGAGAACATACTGTAGCCGGGAACAAAATCGGTGGGCAGAGTTCTTGCCATGGGCAGAATATGCACAGAATTCATTAACCCATGCCTCTACAGGACTAACCCCATTCCAATGCGTGCTAGGATATCAACCTCCTTTGTTTCCGTGGTCTGGCGAACCTTCCTCTGTTCCTGTGGTCAACGACTGGATACGTCGTAGCGAGAGGGTATGGGATAGCGCTCATGTCCATCTTCAAAGAGCCGTATGAAGGCAAGAACTCCAGGCTAACCGAAGACGGCGCCCACATCCTCGCTACCAACCGGGACAGAGGGTCTGGCTCTCTACGAGGGACATCAAGTTATGTCTGCCGAGCAGGAAGCTCAGCCCAAGGTATGTTGGCCCATTCAAAATCGTAAAACAGATAAATGAGGTTACATATCAGCTTGAGCTTCCTGCTAACTACCGCATCTCTCCATCATTTCATGTCTCGCTCCTCAAACAGGTCCACCTGAATGCTGATCCCAACGCTGAGTCTCAAGAACCACCGCCTCCACTGGACATTGACGGATCGCCAGCTTATAGGGTGAACATGCTGCTGGACTCGAGGCGTAGAGGGGGTCGGCTCCAATACCTGGCGGACTGGGAGGGATACGGGCCTGAGGAGAGATCATGAATACCTGCTTCTGATATTCTGGACCCCTCACTCATAGAGGAATTTCATCGAGCCAGGCCAGACCGCCCAGCGCCACGACCACGGGGACGTCCACGCCGAGCGCCAGGAGTCGCTCCTAGAGGGGGGGGTTCTGTAACATCTGAGCGGTCTCCTGCCCACCAGAGGGAGCCCTCACCTGAATTCTGAACTGTCACTTCCTGTTTCCTGCCACATCAGTTCCTGTAATGTCATTTCCTGTTTGCCTAGTATATAAGCCATGCAAGCTCATTCCTATATTGCGAAGTATTGCCAGATCATCTGCCTTACCAAGCGTTGATATCATTGCCTTATTGCCTAGTGTTTTGACCTGTTTGTTTTGACTTCTCTTTTGGATCTCCCCTTTTGCCTGTTTGCCTGGTTGGACTGCTTTACTGTGTTTTTGACCTCACTGCCTGTTTTTCTGACACTGTTTTTGGATTTTGATGGACTGTTTGAATAAACATCCGCATATGGATTCTTCCTCGGCTTCCGCCTCCCCATCATTACAGTATCAGCCTGGTACCTTGTAAACATGCCATTGATTCCAGTCAGAATGATTTAAAAGTCCTGTTTGATTTCACCCTCAATAGTTGCATCAAACCTGTCTATTAACTTGTGTAATGTGCATCAGACTATGGCAAGCTGAACTGACTTTTAATAATTCACAGGATATGAATTGTTGATATAAACAATTCAATTTTCAGTTGTTAAAATGCTAATTCATGATATCAGGAATGTAATTACTACTAGTGAAATGCTAATTTTTTATATCAATAATTAAATTTGTGTTAAATAAGTGCAGGTTGAGTAGCAGGAGGGTGGAGGAGGGGGGTTGCAGGAGGAGTTGATGTTTGTGTGAAGTGAAGTTCAGAGCGGGTGTGGGGTGTAAGATTGGGCCTTTCAAATCTACAGTAGAACACATTCAGGTCATCAGCCAGTTGTTGGTCCACCACAGGATTGGGGGCAGCAGTCCTGTAATTCGTAAGTTGTTTCATGCCACTCCACACTGATGCAGGGTTGTATAGGAGCGCTCCCCACTGAGGCGGCCATCCGCAGCACCATCTCACTCACCATGATAAGTGAGTGATCCTAAAGCCTCCTAAAGCCCACTGTCATCTCCACTGTTTTAAGCATGTTCTGCTCTATGTTGTTTTGACTGCACCAGACGGCCAGCTGTTCAACCTCCCTTCTGTATGCAGACTCATCATCATCTTGGATGAGGCCGATGACTGTAGTGTCATCTGCAAACTTCAGGAGCTTAACAGAGGGGTCCTTGGCGATGCAGTCGTTGGTGTACAGGGAGAAGAGTAGTGGGGAGAGCACACATCCCTGGGGGGCACCAGTGCTGATTGTACATGAGCTGGAGGTGAATTTCCCCATTCTCACTAGCTGCTGCCTGTCTGTCAGAAAGCTAGTGATCTACTGACAGATAGAGCCAGGAACAGAGAGCTGAGATAATTTTAGTCCCTAGGAGAGCAGGGTTGATGGTGTTAAAAGCCAAACTGAAGTCAACAAATAGTATCCTTGCATAAGTCCCTGGTCTGTCTAGATGTTGAAGTATGTAATGCAGACCCATATTGACTTCATCATCCACAGACCTGTCTGCTCTATAAGCAAATTGAAGGGAATCCAAAAAGGGGCCAACACCAGTCTCTCAAATGACTTTATGACCACAGACGTCAGAGCAACGGGTCTGTAGTCATTAAGTCCTTTGATCTTGGGTTTCTTTGGGACGGGGATGATTTTGGAGCATTTGAAGCAGCAGAAAACTTCACACTGCTCCAGCAATCTGTTGAAGATCTGTGTGAAAATGGGGGCCAGCTGTTCAGCACAGGATTTTAGACAAGTGTGTGAAACACCATCTGGGCCCTGTGCTTTTCTTGTCTTCTGTTTCTGGAAGCCCCGGCACACATCATCTTCACAGATCTTAAGTGCATGTTGAGTAGCAGGAGAGGGGAGGAGGGTGGTGGCAGGAGGTGTAAATGTTTGTGTGCTATGAAGGTCGGAGCGGGTGTGAGACTGGGCTTTTCAAATCTACAGTAAAACACATTCAGGTTGTTAGCCAGTTGTTGATTCCCTTCAGTGTTGGGAGATGGTGTCTTGTAGTTGGTAAAGTCTTTAAGGCCTCTCCACACTGATGCAGGGTCGTTAGGTGAAAACTGTTTTTACAGCTTTTCATAATAGCTTCTTTTTGCCACTCTAATCTCCTTTGTCAGTCTGTATTTGGCCTGATTGTTCAAGATTTTATCCCCACTTCTGTAAGCATCCTCTTTGGCCTGACGAAGCTGCCTGAGTGTTGCTGTAAACCATGGTTTGTCATTGTTGTATGTTAAATAAGTCCTAGTAGGAATGTACAGGTCCTCACAGAAACTGATATATGATGTCACAGTATCTGTGAACTCATCCAGGTCTGTGGCTGCAACTTCAAAAACACTCCAATCAGTGCAGTCCAAGCAGGCGTGTAGTTCCAGTTCTGCTTCATTGGTCCATCTTTTTACAGTCTTTACTACAGGTTTAGCTGATTTTAGTTTCTGCTTGTAGATTGTAAGAAGATGAACCAGACAGTGATCAGAGAGTCCCAAAGCTGCTCGAGGGACAGAGTGATATGCATCCTTTATTGTTGTGTAGCAATGATCCAGTATATTTCTGTCTATATATCCAGTATATACAGATGCATCTCAATAAATTAGAATGTCGTGGAAAAGTTCATTTATTTCAGTAATTCAACTCAAATTATGAAACTCGTGTATTAAATAAATTCAGTGCACACAGACTGAAGTAGTTTAAGTCTTTGGTTCTTTTAATTGTGATGATTTTGGCTCACATTTAACAAAAACCCACCAATTCACTATCTCAACAAATTAGAATATGGTGACATGCCAATCAGCTAATCAACTCAAAACACCTGCAAAGGTTTCCTGAGCCTTCAAAATGGTCTCTCAGTTTGGTTCACTAGGCTACACAATCATGGGGAAGACTGCTGATCTGACAGTTGTCCAGAAGACAATCATTGACACCCTTCACAAGGAGGGTAAGCCACAAACATTCATTGCCAAAGAAGCTGGCTGTTCACAGAGTGCTGTATCCAAGCATGTTAACAGAAAGTTGAGTGGAAGGAAAAAGTGTGGAAGAAAAAGATGCACAACCAACCGAGAGAACCGCAGCCTTATGAGGATTGTCAAGCAAAATCGATTCAAGAATTTGGGTGAACTTCACAAGGAATGGACTGAGGCTGGGGTCAAGGCATCAAGAGCCACCACACACAGACATGTCAAGGAATTTGGCTACAGTTGTCGTATTCCTCTTGTTAAGCCACTCCTGAACCACAGACAACGTCAGAGGCGTCTTACCTGGGCTAAGGAGAAGAAGAACTGGACTGTTGCCCAGTGGTCCAAAGTCCTCTTTTCAGATGAGAGCAAGTTTTGTATTTCATTTGGAAACCAAGGTTCTAGAGTCTGGAGGAAGGGAGGAGAAGCTCATAGCCCAAGTTGCTTGAAGTCCAGTGTTAAGTTTCCACAGTCTGTGATGATTTGGGGTGCAATGTCATCTGCTGGTGTTGGTCCATTGTGTTTTTTGAAAACCAAAGTCACTGCACTCGTTTACCAAGAAATTTTGAAGCACTTCATGCTTCATTCTGCTGACCAGCTTTTTAAAGAGGCTGATTTCATTTTCCAGCAGGATTTGGCACCTGCCCACACTGCCAAAAGCACCAAAAGTTGGTTAAATGACCATGGTGTTGGTGTGCTTGACTGGCCAGCAAACTCACCAGACCTGAACCCCATAGAGAATCTATGGGGTATTGTCAAGAGGAAAATGAGAAACAAGAGACCAAAAAATGCAGATGAGCTGAAGGCCACTGTCAAAGAAACCTGGGCTTCCATACCACCTCAGCAGTGCCACAAACTGATCACCTCCATGCCATGCCGAATTGAGGCAGTAATTAAAGCAAAAGGAGCCCCTACCAAGTATTGAGTACATATACAGTAAATGAACATACTTTCCAGAAGGCCAACAATTCACTAAAAATGTTTTTTTTTATTGGTCTTATGATGTATTCTAATTTTTTGAGATAGTGAATTGGTGGGTTTTTGTTAAATGTGAGCCAAAATCATCACAATTAAAAGAACCAAAGACTTAAACTACTTCAGTCTGTGTGCATTGAATTTATTTAATACACGAGTTTCACAATTTGAGTTGAATTACTGAAATAAATGAACTTTTCCACGACATTCTAATTTATTGAGATGCACCAAGTGTTTCAAAACTTTTGACCAGTAGTGTATGTATATATATATATATATATATATATATATATATATATATATATATATATATATATATATATATATATTAGTGTATATATATATATACAGTACATTCTATATATATATATATATATATATATATATATATATATATATATATATATATATATATATATATATACATACACTACTGGTCAAAAGTTTTGAAACACTTGACTGAAATGTTTTTCATGATCTTAAAAATCTTTTGATCTGAAGGCGTATGCTTAAATGTTTGAAATTTGTTTTGTAGACAAAAATATAATTGTGCCACCATATTAATTTATTTAATTATAAAACTAAAATTTAGTAAAAAAAAAATATATATTTTTTTTTTTAAATTGATGACTTGGACCAAATAATAAAGAAAAGCAGCCAATAAGTGCCCAACATAGATGGGAACTCCTTCAATACTGTTTAAAAAGCTTCCCAGGGTGATACCTCAAGAAGTTGGTTGAGAAAATGTCAAGAGTACATGTCTGCAAATTCTAGGCAAATGGTGACTACTTTGAAGATGCTAAAATATAACACAGTTTTGATTTATTTTGGATTTTGTTTAGTCACAACATAATTCCCAAAGTTCCCTTTATGTTATTCCATAGTTTTGATGACTTTGCTATTATTCTAAATGTGAAAAAAAAAAAAAAAATTAGAATAAAGAATGAGTAAGTGTTTCAAAACTTTTGACCGGTAGTGTGTGTGTGTGTGTGTGTGTATATATATATATATATATATATATATATATATATATATATATATATATATATATATGTGTATATATACAGTACATACAATATATATACTGTATATATTAAGCATGTAAATACACATTTCAAGATACGATATGATACAGAAGCCTCACGATATGATACGATTATAATAAATAAAAAAACAGCACCCACACATTTTTTACACTTAAACTCATTCAAAGATTCAACATAAATGTATTTTAAACATTAGACATTGGCAACATAAAGCGCAGAGCTCTATAATGAAGTAACTTAAACAACAGCACTGCATTTATCAGCAGGTTGTTTTGAGAAAAACTCACAATTTTCATGTTTTTCTTGAGAAAAATTAGTTTGTCTACATTCAAATCATTTTAATTTAAATAGCACTTTTCTCAATACACACCGTTTCAAAGCAGCTTTGTAGAAAATCATGCCTTAATGTCCTCAGTGAGCAAGCTAATGGTGACTGTGGCAAAGAAAAAAAAACTCCTTTCAATAGTTCCTGTTTCAATAGGAACCTGACCTGTGGCTTTACTTTGTATGTACATAATACAATATTATTTAGTGGTCTGAGCAAAAACTGATCAGCACACGTAATGTTTTTGCCCTCTTTCCCTGGTTGAATGCGCATTGGATAAGCCGGTAAGACTGCTAAAGCAAGTGTTGTGCTCAAAGTCATTTACATTTTAACATCAAAAGCAGAGAATAATAAGTCTCATGTAATCACAGGTTTCTTACATTGTCATTTGTTTTTTTTTTGTTTTTTAAGAAGCTGGTTTTTGATAGTTATGAGCATCTTGCTATGTTGTAATCATGCTCAATGTCGGCTGGGAGAGGCTGACTGTTAATTGCAAGCTGCTGTTGTTTCTGACTCGCAATGATTTAGGGTGTAAATAAAACAACATGTTTGATGTACTGTAGCTCCAGGACATGATACCGATGTTTGGCAAATTCTACAAATGTAATGCTACAATCTACTTGCCATTTGCCATCGGTCTTCGAGCTCAACTCGCCCATGTAAACTAGTTGCTCTGTTTTTCCTGTGAGCACTCAGCACCACCTCTCCGGGGAGGAGACTGTTTCACAGCTCTCAATGTTGCATTGCTTGGTTTTAATCGCACTTATTTAATTATTTATGTATCGTACAATACATATGATATCAAATCGAGAGCGTTGTATCGTATGATACAATATGATATATTTTACATCCCTAATATATATATATATATATATATATATATATATACACACAGACTTGCATATACACACGTGCACTCACACAAAAAAATTAATGTAGCAATCAGAGCAAAGAGCAGACTGCAGCTGTACTTGTTAGACGTCATTTCCTGAGGCAATTCTCTCTCTCTGTGGGTCTCTCTATCTGTCTGTCTCTTAACAGTCTGCCATCATTAAGCTGATTACTGAAGAGAGTCTAAAGTCAACTTGAGAATTATTGGCACCCTTCATGAAACTGGGCAAACTGGGTTGTTTGAATTAAACAACACATACCAAGAGGCATATTTTAGGTTCAGTCAAACGAATAAGTCATGTTTTCTTATTCTAACACAAACATTTTATTGCATATGGTGAGTGGGGCTAATTTCAGACTTTTTGGCTCTTTTGACTTTTGGCAGTTTACTGTGATTTCAGACCAAGAAATGAAACTTCATCACATGTCAGTCATGGATGAATATCAACCTTAAGGTAAACAGCATATTTCGTGATAGAAAATGAGGCTATAAGGGAATCTGGTTTCGCCCTAAATATTTCCTCATTTAATAACCTGTTTCACATGAAAATATATTCGATTATGAAAGTAAAGTAGGTTGCGAACATGATATAATGTTGTTATAATTAACATAATATTATTATTTTATTCTTGTCCAGGCAGTTCTATGTGTGTCAGCTCAGTGTTGGTGATTGGGGCATTTTGATGCTTGACATATTCAGGCTGATCTCATGAAAATTGTGTGAAGGTGGCGTCATTTTAGCAAAATGATATTACGTGATTACGTAAGATATTACTGTGTGAGGAACGGAGGAAAGTAAGTGTTTATTAACTGATAATCTGCCATTTTACTCGTGATTTGTGTATAAAAAATTTTTTTTTTAAATCCTGCACACTACCATAGCTTGCAAAACACAATAAGGAATTTATTTGCGACATTCCGTAGCAATGGACAATGCGGGAAGCGACACAATGAAGAGACTAATTTCTTTCTCTCTGCCTTTCTGATCTTTCTCATTTCAAAGTCCTGTGATCTTATCCCCAATGGATCTTGGTCAAAGAACTAATTTTCACTCTTTCTCTGCTTTAGTCCAACTCGTTTTGTTTAATAATGACACATTTCATTATGCCCTTATCAAGAAGGAGACAGTAAAAGATTCGCACACTTAAAAGAAGCCAGAGAGAGAGAAATTCTGGCTCATACTTTCTAACATTCAAATAAACAGGCCAGTTTTCATTGATTGCCTGTTTTTAAACTGGGCAAGTGGGAATATTAATTTTATTTACAGCACTTCACTTAAGGGCACTTGCTATCTTACTTTCTGAATGTGTGTGGCCTTGTGTGGTTATGTCACTATGATTCTGGTGTTATTGGTTGAATCGCTGTGCAAATACTCAGTGTTAATATCAATAAAGCTGACTTTGCTAAAAGCAAGACTGCATTAAACGCCTCTGGATGTCTAATACACACACACACACACACTTACTCGTGCTCAAACACACTCACACGTTCTTAAGAGATGTCTGAGAGAGGTAAGAAATAAAGCACTGGCTCCAGATGAAATCCGTGAGAGATTTAAAAGTATTTACTGAGGGAGACAGAGCTTTCGGTTTAAACACACACAAGATGTGAGAGTATGTGTGTGCATTGAAATAGAAGTGTTAGGTAAAGTCGAGAGATAATTTTTGCAAGAAGAGGCATACATTTACAAAAAGTGATCATTGATATATGATCAGCAGATTCTGAAAATAATTTGCCGTATTCGAGAATACTGTAGTTTGCCATATAATATTGTTTAAAATGAAGCACTGGACAATTTATGCACAGAAGAATGTTGTCTAATTGTTAAAATGTTCACAATTTAGATGCTTCAGTTTCTGTAAAATATACCATTAAAGGGATAGTTCACCCAAAAATCATCATTTACTCACCCGCATGCCAACCTAGATGTGTATGACTTTCTTTCTTCTACAGAACACATACAAAGGTTTTTAGAAGAATATTTAATCTCTGTAGGTCCATACAATGCAAGTGAATGGTGACCAGAACTTTGAAGCTCCAAAAAGCATATAAAGGCAGCATCACCATCTTGGATGCCATGAGGGTGAGTTAATGATGCGAGAATTTTCATTTTTAGGTGAACTATCCCTTTAAATACATTGGATATTTTAGAATTTTAGTCTGTTTTCTTCATTTTAGCAATTGATGCGATTCAACACATCACAAATTTTAAAATACTTTAAAAAAAATAATCTGACAAATTTACAAAAAATTGGTGAGAATAAGCCTTTTGTCATTTATATTTCTGTATGAAGATAAATTAATTGCAAAAAGATTTGCATGCGCAGAGTATGATTTGTGAAAGTATAAATAAAATTGCAAGCATATATATATATATATATATATATATTTTATTGTATTTATTTATTTTATTTTTTATTTTTTTTGCAAATGCACCGAATGTTTTGTAAGACTTTGCAATAGTGAATTTTTACACATAGCCTGATTCTACATGATCAATCCGTTTTGCAGTTCATGACACCCTTTTTTTGCTTGCATATTGCTGTTTGCATTGTTTTTGGCCATATTTATGTGAAAAAGCATTGCCAAAAGTGTACGTGCAAAAAAAAAAGGAAGTCTGAAGAATACAGATCAAATGTATTTTGTGTTAATATGAAGTTACAGATTTCCAACACATGATTTACACATATGCAAAGCATTTAAATACTGCAAATCTTTTTTTTCTTACACTTGCAACTTTATTTACCCCTTTACAAAATGCTCAGTGTGCATGCAAAATATTTTTACACGTGTCATTTTATTTACAGTTTCACAAATCTTACTCTGCGCATGTAAATCTTTTTGCCATTAAATTATCTTCATACTTCTGCATATTAAAACTTGATGCAAATGAAATTTGATTGTTTAATATTGGTTTGTTCCTCTCACAAAGCCATCATATGGATTCAGAAGACTGGGAATATAGCACACAATTCATCTGGACTACTTTATTGTACTTACTGATGCTTTTTGTCCTTTTTAGAGCCTCACAGACCCTTGTCACTACATACTTTTGTTGTATGGAAAGGAGCAGTGTAAATATTCTTCAAAGTTCCTCCTTTTGTATACCACAGAATAAGAAAAGTTGTATAGGTTTGGAACGGTATGAAGTTATTGCTTCCAGCACTTTTAAAGGAATGTTCCGGGTTCAGTACAAGTTAACCTCAATCAACAGCATTTGTGGCATATTATTAATTACCCCAGAAAACAATTTCAACTCGTCCCTCATTTATTTTTTAAAAACCAAAAATCACAGTTATAGTAATAGGCACTTATAATAGAAGTGAAAGGGGCCAGTCCGTAAACATAAAAATACACACTGGTTCAAAAATATAGCCACAAGATTTAAACATTATACATGATATTATTGTGATAAAATCTCTGTTCAACACGATTTTAGTGTGATAAAATCACTAACAGGATTGACTATGTTATGTCATCATGGCAACAAAGTTGTAATACTTGATATAACTTTACACTGATAAAGTTAGTAAGCGATTTTATCACACTAAAATCATGTTAACACATATAATGCTTACATCTTGTGGCTATACTTTTGCAACAATCTGTATCTTAACGTTTATGGTCTGGCCACATTCACTTCCATTGCTCTACTGTCGTGAGTTTTGCTTTTAATTTTGTATAATTTGTTTTAAATAAACAAGGGACAAGAATATTTTTTGTGGTATAACATTGTGCCAGAAATGCTGTCGATTGAGCATAACTTGTATTGAACCCAGGACATTCCTTTAATTTGAACAGCATAGCACAGAATATCTTTTGAATGAGCCCTAATTCATACATTGCATGGCTCTTGTTGTGTACAATCTGAGCTTGTGATGTAAGCCATTCAGCCAGAATTAAATGGTAAATGAAATTGTATACAAGCAATTTAATCCGAAATCAAGTTAATCAGCTTGACAGTCTGAATAACCAACAACCATTTATGGTGCGATCGAGCAGTGAATACCAAACACATACACAATGGACATGTGGTTTTAGCCAAGTACTTCAGTTTGGGTCAGCTGTTGTCGAGCTAATGTGCTTGTGAAAGAAAGACGGAAGGAGTTTCGCTAAAGGCACTGGGGAACCAGGATGTTGTTAGACCAGGTTGAGTGAACTGAGTGGCAGAATGTGTACAGTAATGAGATTAGAGAGAGAAAGACACACACACAGACACACACACGTATCACTCTCTTATGAGGGGACACACAAATTGAATGACTTAACTGGTACACGCACCAGAGTCCAGACTCCAGGATGGTGCATTTAGGGAGGAAGTGATGAACCACCAGAACCTTTGCTAAGTGAAGGTTTATAAAAAACATCAATCCTGCACCACTGCATCAACCTTAACAATGGGCAAGAATGAGAAGAAAAGGCTATCCACCTCAGAGATGAATGACCTGAACCTCCATCTGGACCTGCACCTCCTTCTGTAAAGGTTAGGCTGCACCTGCATGCTTCTACAGAGGAGATAGGAAACCAGTCTGCAGGGAGGTTTGCCTGAGATGTAGGTCTTTGTTATGAGCAGGAGATTCATAATGAATCAAAACAAAAATTAGAGAGGAGAAACTGGAGTCTGGAAATGCTAAGGGGCGTTCACACAGACAGCGACTTGTTATGACAGAGTGACCCAAAAGATACATTTTTAATAAGAGTTGGTGATCTGAGGCATAATGAATGATGTATACTGATGCAGACTCAGAAGTTTAACTTTGTACAAATATGCAATAATGCGATGCCACGACTATCAATGCAAGGAAATTAATTTAGAAATTAAAGTTATTTTGCTGAAATCGGTCTGTACTTAATGAAATTCGAATCACTGCCCCCAGTGGCTGAAGCTGGAAGTGTTGTTGAACTTATGGGCACGTGTGAGCTCCAGTTTCTGGGTGAAATGTCCACAGGGTGGCACCAAAAGCGAGTAGTGATTTTTTTTTTTTTTTGTAAATGATGTAATACAGCCAACAGGAATAAATGTTTTATTAACTACCCACTTACCCAAGCCTCAACCCTAAACCATACTGTCAGTGCAGTAAATATGTACTTTTAGAGTGAAAATGCAAACTCCAAATCGTCCTCACCATTATGTGAATGGAATTATATCCTGGTTCCCACGGGACTAGAACTTATGTCTCAGTAGGTGATTCAAAAATGTCAGATGGTAGATGGCGCTTGTCAGTAATTCGGCAGTATGGGGTTGATTTCAGCGTACATGTAATTTTGAAGCTACATGTCGATTTTCCATGTAATTATGTTGGATCTGCTGCCTAAGATGGTTAGATACAGAATTTGAGTGGGAATGCCTTGCTTTCCCACCTCTAACCAATCAGATTGTGAGGTACTGCCCAAAATGCCGCTGTAACCAATCTCAACACTGAATATGACGTCGCACAATTTTTGTGATTTTATGACTTAACTCTCATGATGACACTGCAAAAACCCTGTAAGCCAGTAAATGCCGTAACGTTGTAAAATCCCTGATTTTATCACACTTAAAACATGTATAATGTTTACATATCGCAGCTATACTTTTAAACATTTATTACATTTATAACACATTTATAAAAGTTTATTTTAATGTTTATGGACTGGCCCCATTCACTTCCATTTTAAGTGCCTTATTGTGACCACAATTTTATTTTTTATTTTTTTAATAAATAAGGGACAGGTCGAAATAATTTTTTGTGGTAAATCAACATTATGCCACAAATTATGTCAGTTGAGCATGACATGCATTGAACCTGAACATTCATTTAATACCAGCTGTAAAAAGGGTCTTAATTGAGTTCCCTTATCCAAAACCAACTTAAATTTACTAAGAAAACTGATTAAAAAATGTAGTCATGATGGATAAAAAGAATGGATAATCCTTCTTTCCTTCCTTGATTCTACTCCGTTCTCTTCATTTGCTTCATCGGTCATCTGAAAAATATATCTGCTCCCCTCTCTCTTTCCCCACTTTGCTGTCTTTCTCTTTCTCCTCTTACTCTTTCCTTCCTCCGCTCTCTGGCTCTCTCTATCTCTCTCATCAACTATAAATCTCTCCTGCGTGTAGAGCTTGATTGGCATGTCAGAGATCAAGATAAATATCTGCACCATCCCTACCCCACATCCCCCTTGTCTCAATCAGGTCATCTTTTGCTGCACTTGGCCTTGACAATCCCCCCACCCTTCTCCCACAGAACTAGTGTGTTCAGGATGAGTGGGCAGTGTTGTGCTTCTGAAATGAGGGATGAGACATGAAGAGGGAGAGAATGTCTCACCGCATTCGTTTGTCCTGCAGGGGTTGGCGCTGAGTGGCTCATCTGTGATACTGATCTCTGCACTGTTTTGTGTTTTCACTGTTTCTCTTTTTTATGGGGGGATCAAAAGTACAGTGTTGTGCAATAAGAGTTACATAGAGCTGGATTTTGGAATAATGATCAGCACAAGTCCTGTCACTCGTCAAATGTTGCGGTCACAACTTCTTTGGACAAAAACTGTAAATAGCTTTCATCACTTGTCATTTGTTACATTGCTCCTGGATCTGACAAGGTGTAACTATAAACTCTCTTTACAGCCTCTGCAATTTCTGCCTCAAACTGCAAATACAGCTCTCCTCTACACCAAAGAATTATTAAGTTATCTCAGAAAACATGGTACACTGCAATCTAACCACCAGACATTAATATTTATGAGGTAATATAACACATTTAAATACACAGATTAATAACCTCACTCAGTCCACCCTCAGACACAACTCATCAAAGATATTCTTCTAAAATTCCAGTGCCTACCTAGACATTATACAGTAGGCATGCCCATGGCATGAAGGCTCTTCCAAAAGGTAGGCAGCAAAATTATGCTGCCTTTGAAGATTCCTCGGTTCAAATCAACATTGCAGGCAATATTGCAAAAATTATTTGTGGAGAAGGCAATCAAAGAATGCACTGTGACAAAAATTAGCTAGTATGGCAGATACAAAGTATTGATAAATAGTTCAGTCTAATTAAAAAGGTGACAATTTTACCCATTATTTGCATGCTGTTTGAATTATGCTTATTAGAGAATTAGCTATTTACTTAGCAACATGCTTAGACTAGAATCAATTGCAAATCAAGCCTCCCATATATATGTACTATGTTTTTTACATTATTAGCATAAAGCATTAGCTGCTAGCTTAGCAGCATGCTAATTCAAACTAGATTCAATTGCAAATCAAGTCTCCTATACTGTATGTATGTACTATGCTTTTTAGATTATTAGCATAGAGCATTATCCATTAGCTTAGCAACATGCTAACTCAAACTAGATTCATTTGCAAATCAAGTCTCCCATACTGTATGCATGTACTATGCTTTTTAGATTATTAGTGTAGAGCATTAGTCATTAGCTAAGCAACATGCTAACTCAAACTAGATTCAATTGCAAATCAAGTCTCCCATACTGTATGTATGTACTATGCTTTTTAGATTATTAGCATAGAGCATTATCCATTAGCTTAGCAACATGCTAACTCAAACTAGATTCATTTGCAAATCAAGTCTCCCATACTGTATGCATGTACTATGCTTTTTAGATTATTAGTGTAGAGCATTAGCCATTAGCTAAGCAACATGCTAACTCAAACTAGTTTCAATTGCAGATCAAGTCTCCCATATGTATAAACTATGCTTTTTAGATTATTAGCATAGAGTATTAGCCGTTAGCTTAGCAACATGCTCATTTAAATTAGATTAAATTGCAAATCAAGTGTCTCATATGTATGTACTATGCTTTTTAGATTATTAGCGTAGAGTATTAGCCATTAGCTTAGCAACATGCTAATTCAAACTAGATTCAATTGCAAATCAAGTTTCCCATATGTATGTACTATGCTTTTTAGAATATTAGTGTAATGTATTAGCCATTAGCTTAGCAACAAGCTAATTCAAACTAGATTCAATTGCAAATCAAGTTTCCCATGCTGCCTATGTAGAGCGTTCCAAATCAGTCACTTGTGAGATTCAATTTCAGTTGAGGCAGAGACAGTGAGGTAGCTTACTGTAGAGTTTATGTGTGTGTGTTGAGTTTGCTGTTCATTAGCTATATTACAAGGGTGGAAAATTAGATGCATTTTAGTGATGTCACATGCTGTGCCCGGGGTGTCTTCGATATCGCCCCATGTTATGTAACATTGCAAAATGACTGTGTGTGAGTGTCTGTGTTTTGCGTGTGTGTGCCTGTTAAACAGTTGGGGATCACAAACCTGCTCTGCGTGCGGTGGAAGCCGTAAACAGAACACGCATAAAAGCACCACAGGCATTTACAGCAGTTTAAACTAAAGTCAGCATGGTTCACCGTGTCCACTTTATATATGTGTGCATGTGTGAAATGGTAATTTTGATTTTGAAACCAAATGGTTTATTGTACAGTCTATTTAAATGCTAATTTAAGGAATAGTTGAAACAAAAAGTCTGTCATTATAATTTATTTTATTTTATTTTTTGTCTTTTTGGGATTGACATTCATTGGAATTGTAAAAATATTGGTTTGGAATGACATGAGAGTAAATAATGATGTTTCAGTGTTTCAAAAAAACTCCTGAATTAGAATCTTTGGTATTTTGGAATATACAGTATAAAATGTGACAAAGTTAAAGGCAAGGGGTGTTATTATTCCATTTATAGTTTCCATATAACAAATAATAATTTGCATAATTAAATATATATATATATATACAGGTGCATCTCAATAAATTAGAATGTCGTGGAAAAGTTCATTTATTTCAGAAATTCAACTCAAATTGTGAAACTCGTGTATTAAATAAATTCAGTGCACACAGATTGAAGTAGTTTAAGTCTTTGGTTCTTTTAATTGTGATGATTTTGGCTCACATTTAACAAAAACCCACCAATTCACTATCTCAAAAAATTAGAATACATCATAAGACCAATAAAAAAAACATTTTTAGTGAATTGTTGGCCTTCTGGAAAGTATGTTCATTTACTCAATACTTAGTAGGGGCTCCTTTTGCTTTAATTACTGCCTCAATTCGGCGTGGCATGGAGGTGATCAGTTTGTGGCACTGCCGAGGTGGTATGGAAGCCCAGGTTTCTTTGACAGTGGCCTTCAGCTCATCTGCATTTTTTGGTCTCTTGTTTCTCATTTTCCGCTTGACAATACCCCATAGATTCTCTATGGGGTTCAGGTCTGGTGAGTTTGCTGGCCAGTCAAGCACACCAACACCATGGTCATTTAACCAACTTTTGGTGCTTTTGGCAGTGTGGGCAGGTGCCAAATCCTGCTGGAAAATTAAATCAGCATCTTTAAAAAGCTGGTCAGCAGAAGGAAGCATGAAGTGCTCCAAAATTACTTGGTAAACGGGTGCAGTGACTTTGGTTTTCAAAAAACACAATGGACCAACACCAGCAGATGACATTGCACCCCAAATCATCACAGACTGTGGAAACTTAACACTGGACTTCAAGCAACTTGGGCTATGAGCTTCTCCACCCTTCCTCCAGACTCTAGGACCTTGGTTTCCAAATGAAATACAAAACTTGCTCTCATCTGAAAAGAGGACTTTGGACCACTGGGCAACAGTCCAGTTCTTCTTCTCCTTAGCCCAGGTAAGACGCCTCTGACGTTGTCTGTGGTTCAGGAGTGGCTTAACAAGAGGAATACGACAACTGTAGCCAAATTCCTTGACACGTCTGTGTATGGTGGCTCTTGATGCCTTGACCCCAGCCTCAGTCCATTCCTTGTGAAGTTCACCCAAATTCTTGAATCGATTTTGCTTGACAATCCTCATAAGGCTGCGGTTCTCTCGGTTGGTTGTGCATCTTTTTCTTCCACACTTTTTCCTTCCACTCAACTTTCTGTTAACATGTTTGGATACAGCACTCTGTGAACAGCCAGCTTCTTTGGCAATGATTGTTTGTGGCTTACCCTCCTTGTGAAGGGTGTCAATGATTGTCTTCTGGACAACTGTCAGATCAGCAGTCTTCCCCATGACTGTGTAGCCTAATGAACCAAACTGAGAGACCATTTTGAAGGCTCAGGAAATCTTTGCAGGTGTTTTGAGTTGATTAGCTGATTGGCATGTCACTATATTCTAATTTTTTGAGATAGTGAATTGGTGGGTTTTTGTTAAATGTGAGCCAAAATCATCATAATTAAAGGAACCAAAGACTTAAACTACTTCAGTCTGTGTGCATTGAATTTATTTAATACACGAGTTTTACAATTTGAGTTGAATTACTGAAATAAATGAACTTTTCCACGACATTCTAATTTATTGAGATGCACCTGTATTATATTTATTTAATATTATTTGTATTATTTTTTACAAGACAAAGCTGATTATATGTTGTCAACTGTGGATTGCTCTCCTCATCATCCATATTGTCAAACAAACAAAAAAATGCTAAAAAATATATATAAAAATATTCTTTTTTAATTAGAAATCAACAACAACAGCGTGACTTTTTAATGGCACAAAAGTATGGCTACAAAACTTAGGCTATATCTCAATATTTTTCAGCTATTTTTCAGCTATTTTATTTATTTTTTAATAAGAGGCACTTTCACTTCAACCAAACAGACATTCTAAACAAGTAGATTCAAAATGTTTAATGCATGAAGTAAAAAATCTAGTTAGAAGTAATGAAGGCATGTTTTCCACAGTGAGTGAGACACAGAGGTATGTTCTTGTATATCTTGCTCGAAAGCTTTTAAACATTAACATAGACATTTAGAAAAGTAAAAAATATATTTGATATAATATCTTAGTTAATGTTACTCTTGACAAGCTGAGATTTCTGAGATGCACACATTAAAAAAAGACTGCAACGCAGGCATTCAATTTGATCTTGAAATCACACTGTGTGCATTTTCATTCATAAAGTTTATACTTAAGTCATACTGGCTTCACAGAGCCACCATTGCGTTGTCATTTTAGAAATGTTTAATATCGCCCTATCCCTGTGCTCGTTGGATTATCAGTCTAACTAATATTTTTATTATTCGATAGAACTCGTTATACGTTTTGAAGACATTATTCATGCCTTTCCGAATAAGGTATTCGGCTTTGGGCACATCCCTATTAAAGACACATGGATGTTTTAATGAAACAAGGATGTTTTTCATAAATTTACTGTATATCTGGCATTTACACTGGTTTGCCTTCTGATATTCTTTCTATGCCCTCATATCAAATACAATAATATTGCTTCGAGCCTTTTACTACTTTTGGTATCTGAGCCCAAATGGAATCTCAGCAGAATGGTATCCTGCGGTAAAGTGCTATAATCACGTGTAATCCATCCGTTGTGGCAACTTCCGTCACTGACATCTTTGCTCTTGAGCTAAGGGAGGCAGTTTCCTAAAGGAATCGTGACTATTGTGGACATAAATGTCCATTTAGAAGCTTTACAAGATGGTCACCATTAGAGCCGACATTATGCCCATCTTTGCGTAACGTGTAGTTTGGTTTCCTCACAAGGAATTGATAGACAGGTAAATGCAATGAAACTGCTAATCTCACAGGGCTCTAATACCTCTGAGCCCCAGGCTGCCAGCAAGACCCCTGAGTCCTTTCAATCTCCAGTGAAGTGAAACAGAACATCAGAGGAGAGATCGTGTGTGTGCTTGCATGTACAGTGGGGTCCAAAAGTATGACACCATTAATGAAAATACTTATATTTTTCATTCTTTTCTAATTGAATGCATTGATTTTTACAAATTATATTATCAGCATAACAATATGAGTGAAAAGTTTAATTGAAAAATTTACATTAATTTCAAGAATTTCTAAGTATTTGGTGTGTACCCCTTTTGCTTTAATGACAACATGCATTTGAGTTTACATGGATTCCACAAGTTTGTGCAAAACCTGATGATCCATGTAATTGTAAATTATTATGGGTTATGTTGAATTGAGTTAATAAGGTCAATGTCACAAATGTGCTTATATTTGATAAGTGACCTAGAATCTGTGAAGAATCTAAAATATTTCTACTGCGTTTAACGTCGTAACTTAAAATCCCAGATTTTCAATGTAGTCCAATGTAGACGTTTTGGACCACACTGCATTTTTTAATGATAGGTATAGTTGCGAGTAAGGAACTGATAAGAAAAGGCTAAGAAAAGACCAGGAAATTTCAGTCAGACTCAAACTCATGTCACCCATATGAGCACTACGGCTCAATGTGGAGCATGTGCACTTATTGCTAGGTCACGTCTCCAATGAAGAGGACATTCTGTTCAATTAGAGAGAAAGTAGGTGAGACCGGGGCTAATTATTACACTTTTACACATGACAACATTTAAAACATGTCTGTGTTTTTATATCATAATTGTGCCCCCAACTAGTGTGTTTGTAAAAAAAATATCCTTTCCCAAAGAACACATATCAACCTTTTGGATACGTTCCCTGAATGTATCCCAGTGTGATTTTATTCTATTACACAAATTCTGATAGTGATAATGGAATTTTAGTTTGGAGGATAAAATCCACAAAAATTGGGCCTGTACTAATTTAAGACAGTGTTGAACTAGGTTCTTAAAAAAACCAACAAACAAAACCAATGTTAGATAAAACAAGCATTTGTGCAATTGGGCTATGACTCATTAACAAAAAAAGCTTTTAGTTACTGAGATGTAGCCCTTGTGACAACTTCCGGTATGACAATTAGCCAAGGTCTCTCCTATATATATATCTGTTTGTTTATAAACTTATCTGTTTGGTATAAGTTTTATATATATATATATATATATATATATATATATATATATATATATATATATATATATATATATATATATATATATATAAAACTTCAAAGACAGAGAATGACTAATCAAACTATACTGTCACTACAGAGTTAGAAAAAAATATCACAATGCCACTGATGAGGCTATGCTGCAGTAAATAAGAAAGATATTTACTTGTAAGGACATGATTGTTTGTTGAGAAATGCTTGCAGTGATCATAATTTCAGGGCCAAAAACATCATAACAATAGCCCAGATGTTAGCATGTTAGCATTAGCATGCTAACAATGAGGTGCAAGTAGGGGAAACAGTACACAACTTAGCGATTATGCGAACAATTAACCTCACCCGATGTGATGCTAAATTAGCGACCTGCGTGAATACAATGTGAAAGATTTATTAAAATCCCATCCAGACAGCATACAAAGCTTCATTTTGATTTGAAAGGAAGTTCATTAAAAGGGTAAACAGACTTTATTCTCAAATTAGCATATGCATGATTTGTTGTTGAGGGAAAACCACAATTGGGCTGAGTAATTAGCTTTAACTCCTCAGGAGGCAGAAATATAATAGAAGCAACAAGGAGTTAATTTGCATTCCAGTTTTGTTTTTTCCTTTTTTTACGGTCACATATTCTGACAATCCACAATGACAGTTTTAGCTTTTTAAAGACCAGTCACACAGGATTCGTTCTTGTATTCCGTCCACACTATTTTTTAATTGTTAGTAGTAATGTGGGATTTTGATTCATCCCAGTGACTCGAGCCTTTTGTATCCGTTCACCAAAAACACATATCGTACATATTCGTTCACTGATTTGTTCGGTGACCACTTTTCAGAATCAGAATCAGAATGAGCTTTATTTCCAAGTATGCTTACACATACAAGGAATTTTTCTTGGTGACAGAAGCTTCCAGTGCCCAAACAATACAGCAGCAAGACAGGGATAATAATAATAATAATAATAAAATAAGCCAATAGAAAATATAAGTATATATACAAAAACACAAAAAGACAAAATATATATATATATATATATATATATATATATATATATATATATATATATATATATATATATACAAATCTGTTATATACAGTGCAAAGAAATGTAATGCAGAAGAGGTAGGATATGTTAAATAAATATAATTGACTAAGCTGTGTATTGCATGTCATTATTGCACAATGGGGCAGTTTTAACAGTTCATGAGATGGATAGCCTGAGGGGAAAAACTATTCTTGTGCCTGATGGTTCTGGTGCTCAGAGCTCTGTAGCGCCGACCATAAGGCAACAGTTCAAAAAATTAGTGGGCAGGGTGAGTGGTGTCCAGAGTGATTTTTCCAGCCTTTTCCTCACTCTGGAAGTGTACAGTTCTTGAAGGGTGGGCAGGGGGCAACCAATTATCTGCTCAGCATTCCGAACTGTCCTTTGTAGTCTTCTGATGTCCGATTTCATAGCTGAACTAAACCAGACAGTTATTGAAGTGCAGAGGATAGACTCAATGACTACTGAGTAGAACTGAATTAGCAGCACCTGTGGCAGGTTGAACTACCTCAACTGGCGAAAGAAGTACAACCTCTGCTTGGCCTTTTTCACAATGGATTAAATGTGGGTCTCCCACTTCAGGTCCTGTGAGATGGTAGTGCCCAGGAACCTGAATGACTCCACTGCTGCAACAGTGCTGTTTAGAATGGTGAGCGGGGTCAATGTTGGGGTGTTCTAAAGTCCACTATCATCTCCACTGTTTTGAGCATGTTGAGCTCCAGGTTGTTATGACTGCACCAGTAAGCCAGCCATTCAACCTCCCATCTGTATGCAGACTCATTGTCATCTTGGATGAGGCTGATGACAGTAGTGTCGTCTGCAAACTTCAGGAGCTTGACAGAGGGGTCCTTGGCGGTGCAGTCATTGGTATACAGGGAGAAGAGTAGTGGGGAGAGCACACATCCCTGGGGGGCACCAGTGCTGATTGTACATGTGCTGGAAGTGAATTTCCCCAGTCTCACTAGCTGCTGCCTGTCTGTCAGAAAGCTGGTGATCCACTGACAGATAGACGTGGGAACAGAGAGCTGGGTTAAATTATTCCATAGGAGAGCTGGGATTATGATTTTGAAAGCCGACTGAAGTCCACCAAAAGTATTCTTGCATATGTCCCTGGTCTGTCCAGATGTTGTAGGATATGATGCAATCCCATGTTGACTGCATCATCCACAAATCTGTTTGTTCTATAAGCAAATTGAAGGGAATCCAGAAAGGGTCCAGTGATGTTCTTCAGGTGGGCCACCACCAGTCTCTCAAATGACTTCATGACCACAGTTGTCAGAGCGGTGGGTCTGTAGTCATTAAGTCCTTTGAACTTGGATTTCTTTGGGACAGGGATGATAGTGAAGCATTTGAAGCAGCAGGGAAATTCACACTGCTCCAGTGATCTGTTGAAGATCTGTGTGAAGATGGGGGTCAGCTGGTCAGCACAGGATTTTAGACAAGTTGGTGAAACACCATCTGGGCCCTGTGTTTCCTTGTCTTTTGTTTCCGGAAGACCCAGCACACATCCTCTTCACAGATCTTAAGTGCAGGTTGAGTAGCGGGGGGGGGGGGGGGTTGCAGGAGGTATTGGTGTTTGTGTGAAGTGAAGGTCAGAGTTGGTGTGGAGTGTGAGACAGGGCTTTTCAAATCTACAGTAAAACACATTCAGGTTGTCAGCCAGTTGTTAATTCCCAACAGTGTTGGGGGATGGTGTCTTGAAATTAGTAATGTCTTTCAGACCTCTCCACACTGATGCAGTTACTTGTTTTTCAGCTTCTCAGAGTAGCTACTTTTAGCCACTTTCATTTCCTTAGTGTGTTTTTGGCCTGATTATACAAGATGTTATCCCCGCCTCTGTAAGCATCCTCTTTGGCATGATGAAACTGTCTGAGTTTTGCTATAAACCATGGTTTGTCATTGTTGAACATTAAATAAGTCCTAGTAGGAATGCACATATTCCATGAGACCCATTAGCCCTTCTGGCTATAATGTTACTGATCCACTGACTAAGAAAACTATAGTACTGACAGTATTAGATATATGGATCAAATTACCAAATTATTATGTGAAATATATATTGGAGTGCTAAAATTGGTCATAAAGAATGACTCTATCAAAACAGTAAAGATTATTTGACATTATCGGCACATAACCTAATTAATATTCATAAGTTTGTCCCCACTATATATTTTTAATCAATGTGACTGCAATGTTCCTGGCTGAAACAAGTCTAACTGTCCTACCTTAAAATTTAGTAGATGCTAGAGACTTCAGCAAAGTGTTTTCCCCACAAATGACAACAAAGCATATCTTTCATTTTGTGAACTGCGGGGCATTACTTTTATCAAGTTATATAAATAAGACAACAATAATAGCCTATAAAGTAACTATGAGTTTCAATAAAGTCCTTATGTTATTAATGTGTGGTCTTCAGTCATTTTTACTCATAATTCATTCAGCCCACATTTCGACACCCCTGCATTTTGCGCCATTTTGTTGCACTCTGTCGAGCCCTTTGAAAACTTGCCATCGGGAGCATCGGGACTCCTTTTTGGACAGCCACAATATGGTCACCCTAGTACTGTGTAAACAACCCTTTGGAAGAAGTAATTATGTAACAGTTTTAAATTCTATTTTTCACTGGACCATTTTTAATTGCTTATTTACAAGTGACATCAGGAATTTTTGGAGTGTACAGTACAAACAGTAAACTGGCCTTATAACATATGGCTCTTTTTATGACATCCACATTTCTGCAGCATTTTTCATCAGATTTGCCCTTTGTTTTCATTCAGAAAAGTCAAGATGAACACCCTGGAGTCTTTGACCTGTGGGTAAGTGAAATACCACAGGTTGCAGTGTATTCATGAGGTTTGTATGAAAGGACCTGTGAGACATCTCTCACTGTGGATTTCAGTTTGTTTTTCCCGAACATTATTTATTCCATAGCCAGCTTTGGGAATCATCAGAAGTCGCAATGCATTTTTAATGCACCAGAGCTGCATTCTGTGGCCTATGTTTGTTGGCTACCAGTAGCACTGAATATGGACTTGCTAACAAACCCTCTCAAACCAGAGAAAGAAAAATGTGAGGCAGTATTTACCCCTAAAATTAACCTTCATTATACAAAGCACAAGGCTTTCCCAGGCATTGACCCTGATAACACATGTACATATGTCGCAGAGATGATGATTCAGTGTTTGTTTGTTTTTTCTGGTATTTCATTTTTAGAGTATTTGCTTGTCTGCAATATGTCGCTAAAAATTTCCCTTTAGGATTTTAGACACCCAGGGAGATGTTTTCATGACATTTATAATTTAGAATGAATCACTATTTTTAGATGTTTAGCAGATGCTTGTGTACGAATATGATGCTTAAAGATGAAGCTAAATTACTTTCTCCTATCCCATCTTAAAGAGATAGTTCACCAAAAATTTTTAATTCTCTCATCATAACTCACCCTCATGCCATTCCAGATGTGTATGACTTACTTTCTTCTCCTGAACACAAACACATTTTTTTGGAAAAATATCTGTTCTGTAGGTCAATACAATGCAAGTGAATTGTGGAATGATGATTCAAAAAGCATATAATATCAGTATAAAAGTAATCCATACGACTCCAGTGATTAAATCCATATCTTCAGAAGCGATATTAAAGGCGTGGGTGAGAAACAGATCAATATTTAAGTCCTTTTTTACTATAAACGTCCACTTTCACATTCTTCTTCTTTTGTTTTTGGTGATTCGCCTTCTTTGTGCATATCGCCACCTATTGGGCAGGAAGGAGAATTTATAGTAAAAAAGGACTTAAATATTGATCTGTTTCTTACCCACACTTATCATATTGCTTCTGAAGACAGGAATTTAACCACTGGAGTAGTATGGATTAATTTTATGCTGCCATTATATGCTTTTAGGACCTTCAAATTTCTGGCCACCATTCACTTGCATTGTGTGGACCTACAGAGCTGAGATATTCTCCGATTATTCTTCATTTGTGTTTAGCAGAAGAGAGTCACATATCTGGGATGTCATGAAGGTGAGTAAATGATGGAAAAAATTTCATTTTTGGGTGAACTATCCCTTTATGCTGAAACAACTGTAAGTAAATGATTCGTTAATACAGATTACACATAATAAGACGTGGCAATGTACTATGAAATAAAAATATTTCATGTCGACTTTAAAATAGGGATGTGCACAAGACTAATCGAGTACTTGTTCCACTTTAAATATTCAACTTGTTAAAAAACACTACTCGAATAACACATTTTTATTTTTCTTTATGCCTATGCCTTGTTCACTCAAAAATGAAAATGATTGTCATTGAAGTAATTGTATTGCTTCAGAACACTTACAATGTATGTTTCTTTGTGTGAGTGCAAATGTTTTTTTTTTTTTTTTTTTATCTAGATGTTGTTCATGCATAGTGCAATTTTTTTTATAAGCAAAACAAGTTGAAAGGTTATTGAAGTTAGCTTATTTTGAAAATGCTATAAGGATGACATTTGTGAAAACCCCAACTGGCTATAGCAACCAGGCCAACTGATTGCTTAAGAGACCTGGCTGGACTCACTCAGCACACCTTGGATTTGAACTCGTGACTCCAGGGGTGGTAGTCAGCAGCTTTGCTCGCTGAGCTACCCAGGTACCCCCAATTACTTGTTTTTTATGTGTTAGAGTGCTCGACTAAAAAGTTAGCTATGAGGTTCTATTACTGTCCTTCCTTCTGTACTTCTTGTTCACTCTCTTTTTCTCAGCCTCTCTTTGCATGTTCACACATTTTAGACATTAAAGAAGCATTAAGGAAGCACTTCCATTAGAGCCAGGAAGCTCATGTAATATGGCAGCAATCAGCACTAACATACTTCGAAAGCACACAAATACCCTCTCAAAAACCGTAGGTGGAGTTTAAGGGGTGCCAGTGGCACAGAATTATTTTACATGGCTCCTTACAAGTATAAAGGCAGTTCTGAGGTGAAATATCCACTGTGTGGCGCTAAAAAGCTAATTACATTTTCTCCCAAACAGATGAGGTTTTGAAGGTTAATACAAAACTGACCTCCCTAACCGGTGGTGTCATAAAAAGCAAATCTGAGATAAAAATGCAATTTCTGCACTTCTATAACACTTTTGACTTATGTGTCAAGTTCTCTCAAGTTCAGGTCTCGTACCCTGATCCTTTGCATCACAAGTGTAACACTCTATCAGTTAAGCTACTGCACAATTTAATTGCAATCGAACATGCTTGTAAATGTAGTTGTTTATGTAATGCAAATATGAAAATGTATTGCCTTAAAAGTTTATGAACTAATAATCTGTCGTTTTAATTATGATTTGTTTGAAAGAGAATAAAAGTTGTTGTTTTAGTGCCTCTAGTGTTCACAGTAAACTTCACATAAACATAATTTTGCAAAATGTAGGTATAGTAATGTTACAATGAGACAGACCAGGTAGGATAAAAAAACTTGTTTTATTATTTATATTAATACTACTATTACTATTGTTGTAGTTATGAATAAAGTAATATCTAAGTCTACTGAGTCTACAGTTCTTCTTGTTCTGTGTCTGAAACGTTGCCATTGCCCTGACAATCAGCATGTGTCTTTTTTTTCTGCCAGCTTGAACAAAAAATTTTTACATATAACTTTGATACATACTGCAATTGTGGTTACCGTATACATACATTTATGCCGCATATGTGCATTAAAAAAGTCAGTTTAAGTGCACTTTTCATGGTATATATACATTGCATGCCAGCACAAGTAAAACGCTGCCACAAGTGTCAAAAACATTCTCTTTTACAGAGATAAAAACTTGGCATGTCCAACTACAAGACTTGAGAAGAACATAAAAAAAAAAATGTTAGTAGAAAGCAGTGCATGCTGACAGTACAATGATCACAGAGGTTTTGGCGGAAAACAATCGAATGCATCATTTCATGCTGAATTGAGCTGATTTTACACATGAAAAGCAAACCCATAACACACCATTGTACTCAAAGCTTTTTAAATTCAGAAAATGTAATTATCAAATGTAAAATTATGCATTAAAAAATGTATAGGCCTACATAACAAAAGGTGACACCTGAATGACTCAGGCTGCAACGGTCGGCTTGCTCAGAGTGCACATATATTCATACACCCAAATGAAGCACATCATTTTGGCTGTAGAAATTTCACTAGTCATTTGTGACTGTTCTTACCCAGTGATTTTATAAGGTCACTGGCATAGGATGGGTTTGCGCGCGTGCGCGCGTGTGTGTGTGTGTGTGTGTTGAGTTCTATATTGCCCATGTTTGTGTTGGCTGAATGCGGTCATGTTGGCCTCATTGGATTTCCCAGAGCTTGTCAATAGAATCTCTCTCTCTCTCTCTCTCTCTCTCTCTCTCTCTCTCTCTCTCTCTCTCTGTCTCTCTCTCTGTCTCTCTCTCTCTCTCTCACTCACTCTCTGTGTGTGCTACTCTATTTCATCCCAATACATTAGATATACACTAGATATATCTTTCCTTCTGCCATTATGACGTACACACAGAGACCTTTATCTGGTACTTCTGGCACACATTAACCGGGCCTCATTAAACTTTCCTATGATAAATCATGTTAAATTATAACAGGCTGGCTACACACTTCAGTATCTGCCCTTCCAACACTGCCTGTGTCATTGTGTGCTCTCACACACATATACACACAAATCTAAATGGGAATATACAATAGAATTATACTGTTTGTATTTAAGGGTAATCAAAATTAGTATATACTAACCATACCCCTAACCCTAAAAGAAAACATTTTTTATTTATTTATTTTATGAATCATTTTTAAAATGAGGACATCCAAAATTGTCCCAAAAGGATGGATGGTTTTGTTATATTTAGCTAACTACTGAGACAAATTTGAACACACACACTCATTCCGTATCATTAGAAACACAAGTACATCCTTAAATGCAGAACATCTCATAAACTCTAAGCCTGATCTCATGAAAATTATGGGATTGTTGAGACATTTTGCAAAATAAAAATGTGCTTCCTTACATGTATATTGCAGCAGTTCTATGGGGAAATGTCCACTGTGGCACTAAAAGAGTGTTAAATGTTTTCCCAAACAGACGCGTTTTTTAAGGTTAATGCTCTGTCGAGTTTTAAATCAACAAAACCTACCTCCCTACCTTAAATCTTAAACCTAAACCTAACCGATAGTGTCATAAAAAGAAAATGTGAGATAAAAAACACGCAATTGCAGAAGAATTTTGTGATCACACAAAAAAAATCACACACAAGCTTGTAAATGTTGTTTGTAATGTATTGCAAACATTATAATGTATTGCCTTATATGCACTTAAGTAAAAATGTTTAGATGTCATAAAATAGCATTGTGTGGGGAACCGGGTGCAAAGTAAGTGTTTATGAACTGATGATCTGCCATTTTACTCGTGATTTGTTTGAAAGTAAATAAAAGTCAATGTTGTAGCACATATTGTATTTTACCAGGAAACTGCCATGATGTGTATAACGAGGCACATAAAAATCTAAATGTAGGTATAGTAACTTCTCCGTCATGCAACACTTACCCCTGTATTTTTTTATTTTCTCATTGTTGATTTGTTTATCCCACCCCACCCCCTAAAAACATCAGACAGCGAATAATCTATCATCCTTTTTTCTTTCTCTCTCTCTCTCGCTATCTCGGGCAATGGCATGCTTCCAGCCCTTATCAATAGCCCTCATTAAATCATGGTGGTGTCTGTCTGTCATACCACATTACGAATGAGAGACAGATACTCGGACTGATCTCCCTCTCTTCCCGCCCCTGGAGGACGTTTCCCTCGTGCCAAATGAAACCAAAGTGTCAACTTTATTTGCATTAAAGTGGTGTTGAGTGCTTTCAAATTGTTATTTCTATTTTATAGGACATCATATAGTCAATATTTCATTGTCCTTTTTAACCAGTTGCAGCCAGTACAATTCCATTACACTGTATACACACTCTTAAAGATAAAGGTTCTTTGGTTCAACAAAGAACCCTTGTATTATCAAGAGCTATTTTTTTTTTTCACTGTAGGATTCTTGAATTGGCTGTATGTTTCTTCAGAGGTGAAAAATGTTTTAATGTGATGTTATAGGTTTTTCAGATTAGCATGTTGTTTTCTGGGTTTTTTAAAACTAGAAGTACACAATACAAGGTTCTCTTGTGGCATCAGGTTGTAAAATAAATTTGGTTCTAACTTGAAGCTTTATTTTTAAGAGTGTACACTCACCCATAGAAAATTAAATCACAAATGAGATCTCTTCATAATCTCAATTGTTTCTCCAAGACGGCAACGCGAATAAATGGAGAGCAAATTAAGACATTTGTTAAGGACCCTGCTTTTCAGATAAGACCCCAGTAAGATCATGTTTTACTACAGAGTTTTCAAAGAGATCACAACAATGTCTCAAACTGTACTCGGATTTGCCAAGATCCGAAATATTACAACCAAAAGTCAGTTTTTACTACGAACACAAACATTTCTCATCAAATAGTTTTAAAACCAAGCTTGAGTTTTAGAAGAGATCTCAACGTCTCAAACTCTGCCAAGATAACAAACTCAGCAAACGAAATCCACACTTCAGTAACTCATTTCTCATCAAATTCATCCAAGACCAAATTATCTGAGCTATGCCATTCACATGAATTTTACGTCTCCTAAGCTATGCTTTTCACACACAAACATGCACTCACCTGGAGTTGGTCATGTCTGTCTGTCCTCCTTGACTCTTTTCCAGGCCCAGTTTGGTAAAGATCCCGACCAGAACCATGATGGCCACCACTCCACAGATTATATACACAATCATGTGAGTACGATCCCGGTCCGGTTCCTCCTGTACATCCGTTACCGGAGCCGCCGGCTTGCCCGTATTGGCCCACACTGGTGTGTCGTAGTTGGAACAAGATGTTTGGTCCAGGCTGTGAACCTTGAACTGACAACAGAATCGATAGTAACAGGAACCACAGCAGAACAGGTAAATTCCCGCGTTACAATTAAACGGCGGATCCCATTGGCCCATCACATCAAAGTAACCCCAACAACGACTCCCAGCCGATGGAGTACGGTCGTCTGCGTCTGACCCTGGGGTTGCTAGAGTGACCTCCGGGGCGCCAGATGGCGCAACCGTCCGATTGTTCGCCTGCATGTCTGTATTTGCGATGTTGGGTTTCTGACTGTAAGAAATGCCACTCAAGAGCAGAATAGCAATAAAAAATGCATTCAAAAACAGGTGAGACGCAGGCATGATCCGGTTTTAGTAATCCCTAAATGCGTACAGACAACAACACGGCCACTAGGGAGTAATAAACCAATGGAGTTTAGTTTAGCAAGTTTGCTGAGTGAAGAGTTCTACCTCAAAGTTTAGAGTTAGTTTAATGCTGACTTGTTGTCCGGGAATGGCAAGCTGATACAGGAAAAACAGCCCTCATCAGGGACAGAGAGAGACAGCAATACGGAAAGCTTTCCATACCACTTATGCACACAACACACTCGCCAATGTCATCACTACAGGAAGAGAGTGAGAGTGAATGAGATTCCTCCCCTTTGGAAGGACTCCAGATTTGAGGATCCCACCCTGAGACAAACTGTTGTCCAAGAAATATCCAGCAAAAAGATTTGTCCAATTCAGACCCCTGAAGTAATCATGATGAGGTTAGAATCAAGCCGTATCCATGATCTTTGTCCCACCAAGCATTGCTTTATGCCAGCGAGAAATAGACGCCTCACGTTACAGTTCAAAGATATTCCACAAGTCATTGTCAATACTTTCCACTGTTCTGTTCTCTCAGAGAAATGTCTGCGGTTCCTCTTTTGTCTTCCTGCTGCTATTGTTTTCACAGTCAAGGTGTCTTCCTTCTGCGTAGTCCTGTCCCCTTTGAATAAAATATTTAACATATTTTCATACATTCTGATGTTAGGTTGAATCTTGGAAAAAACATAAAGATTAAAATATTTTATGATTTTTGGGTTACGCTTTTACAGTGTTCATTTTACTGTGTATTTGCATAATTATGTACAGAGTACTGGTAACTGAGTAAGGAATAATATCAACTGGTCGTTATCGCAAAATAATTGTGATTATTGCGATAATGACAGGCTGACTGCACATTATACTGCTTATTACATGGCTAGCTACCAAATAAATAAATAAATGTAAGCGATAAGCTGTAAGCGATTTTTTTCATGGAAAGATATGCAAAAAAATGTACTACTCCCTGAAAGATATTAAGGAAATAAGCATACTGAGATATTTCATCAGTCTCTATGACAGCTCTAGACTCTCAAAACAGCAAACAAAAATGTGTCCACAGGCTGCGGAAAATGGCCCTTTCTGCACGTCAATCATTTTGCACATTCTCATAGTATTGTAGTTGCAGCGATATATTGAGGCATAATGCCATTTTTATGCCATGTTGCTCAAAACAGTTGTCAGCTGAGGGCACTATTTTGCTGCTGTTGTTTTTGACAAACGTTTCTGATCGTGTCAGTGTCAATAAAGCTCATTTGGTATCTTTGGAGTGCGGGGTTTTGGAAAGAGGGAGCATGGCTAATCCAATGGTTCAGCTTGACAAAATTCTAGAACGGCTAAAATCGCTTACAGCACTTTTAAATATTTATTTGCATGGAAATTATGTTATAATGTGAGAAGAAAGAAATCACAGAGTCTCTAGAAACAGCTAAATTCCACCTCCAGTTTGCACAAATCCACATATTTGTTATTACTGTAGTATTAACATGTAATAACATGTAATAAAGCATGAATACTGTAAATATTTGAGCAATTTTGGTCATAATTACCGTATATGTGTTTGAACTGTAACAGATTGTGTGCATATGCTAGCTTGAGCAATATCTGGACCAGAGTGAGTAACATTAAAATTACTTTCCTAGGTTTGACTTGATTTTTTCACACTAACAGCGTCAGTCTGATAGCTAACTCTATTTTGTCTGAACACTCAACTGTAGCTCTGTCTCTTTCTCTCTCTTTCTTTTGTTCTTTTTCATGCATACAATCATTCTTTTCTCTCTCCCAGCAGGGAAGAAAAAACCCAAATGAGATCTCATAAACATTTCAATTCTTTCACCTAGAGAGCAGTGACATTAAATTGAGACTTTTGCTGAAGACTTTTACACTAAAATCTGCAATCACAAGTCCGAGGTTTCAATAAATTTATACTGTAAATTTCAAATTTTCTTAGCTACACTATCGACAATAATTTTATAGCTTCATACTCTTACAATTCGTCTCATTGGTGTCTATTTTAATTTCTTCTAAGGATTTTAAGGACAAACATTTGAGACAAAGTTGATACTTAAAGTCTGCTGACTAAAGTCTGAGTTATAAAAGAACAGCCTCGGAGAAATAACATTTTCCTCTCTTTCTGGTTTGTTAGGGCCTCTTTTTTCTTGTTTTTCTGCTTTTGCCTTTGCTGTCCTTCTAAATCTATCATACACATTGACAGACACACATACAAACACATTTACTAAGCTGATGAGAATATACCATAGACTTCTATTGTTTTTATATTAAGATATTAAGCTCATTTTAATTACTAGATACTAACCCTAAGCCTACTTCTATATATATATATATATATATATATATATATATATATATATATATATATATATATATACATACACTGTATATATTGAATTGTTTTTCCAAATAAGGATGCCCCCAAAATCAGATTTAGCGAATTTCTGGGGACATTTTTGTCCTCAAACTATAGCTAAGTACGTACTCAAAAACACACACACAAGGGGCTAAGAGGGTCTAAGTATTATTGCTCTTTTTTCTTCACTTAGAAACCACACACAACAAAAATCACACTCACACTAAAAGACTAAACACCACACCTAATCCAGATCCCAACAAGCCTGCAAAGCACCTGATCTAATGTCTCTCTGTGTGTGTGTGTGTGTGTGTGTGTGTGTGTGTGTGTGTGTGTGTGTCACTGTCTTTCTTTTTCTACAGTATGTGGATAAAGCAGAATCTTAGAGCATGGTGCAGATACACACGTCTCAGAAAGCAACAGATCAGCTTTCTATAATGGAGGAAATGTTGGTGAAGCATAGAATGTGAATCCAGCAGCTTACCCACACGCTGTTTATGAAAACAGGCATACTGTATATTGATATATGTATAGGATTGTTATAGATATATCTCTATATGTATGTGTTTTCACTGGAGGCTCTGAAGTAGTTTTCCTCAGAATAAAAAGGGAGA
Organism: Myxocyprinus asiaticus; assembly: GCF_019703515.2. Lineage (NCBI taxonomy): Eukaryota > Metazoa > Chordata > Actinopteri > Cypriniformes > Catostomidae > Myxocyprinus > Myxocyprinus asiaticus. Next base: position 8,560,173 of record NC_059357.1, on the reverse strand, counting down.
GTGGATGACAGATGAGTGAGGAAGACCAACAGATGGAAGGTAATATTTATTCCCCTCTTTTTTTCGTCCCAATGCATTCCCGTCTCTGCGCTTCCTAGCCCGCCAGATTCCGTGTTCCAGGGATGCTGTGTTCCTGTGTGGAGCCAGGAACGAATGATTGTGGCTTGCACTCTTTCTCTCTATCTCTCTCCCCCTCTCTCTCTCACTCAGTCTGTCTCGTGAGCGAATGAGCATATCTCATTTGCTGACTCCCCCTCCTTACTGTCATTGATACCTTATCCCTCGTTTTTCCCTTGTTTTGTTCTCAATATTCCATAATATTGTTCTCTTCTTCTCCTTTCTCTCTTGCTTTTCATTTATTTATTTATTTATTTAATTTTGGCATGTTGTTATATGTCTATCTTGTGCCCTAATTTTTCGTATATTTAATTTTTAGTTTTGATATTTTTGCAGCATTGCTTTAGTAAGCATGATAACAGCATTCTGGCCCTTTGACAGCCTGCACAATAAAACCCTCAGAAAAGTTTCATCTTTAAATTCATTCCATTTAATCTTGTGCGTCTCCGTGTACACATGCATGGACGTTGTATTTTGGCTTCGTTATACGCACATAATTTATATTCATTTAAACCGAGTGAATACTGTTCACAACACTCTAGACTGTCATTTAAGGGTTAAACTTCTGGCGCACTGAGTCACGAAACACAACAACATGATGTAGATTTCCGTGAAGTGCTTCTATGGGTGCAGAGCCAACAAAAGTGCCTCTGGTAAGAAACCTCTAAAAACTAAGTTTTTTCATTTGGGTGTAAAGAGTAGCATCTCTAGTTTCGTTTGAATTGCCACTTTAAAAAACGTATTCATTTTTCGCACGTCAGAGAGCTGTTAAACATGATGTCCACATACGTGGATTTTGGGACATTATTCGTTTTAAAGTTGAAAAAACATGTTAGTTATTTTAAATAACTTTCAACACATTTTCAACACATCTGTGGGTCAGTTTGCTTCATTTTAATATAAATTTGGTTATATTTTATTTTGTTATCACTGTACAATACAGTTTTATTCATTAACATTAGTAAATGCATTCTTATATTCACTGTCCAGTTTTACATTGAGAATCAATGGGTTCATCCAAAAGCTGAAAAAATTTAGCTTTCAGAGGCTTTATATGGAGTTAAGATGAAAATAAGGTGCATTTTGAACTGTTCTGAGACCAGTGCAGACAGACAGCACACTGGAGGTTAAGTCATTCACTAAATAGGGAGCAAGGTCGCACCCTATTGCTCTCTATGCAACTAAGTTCATTCACTCCTAAAATCCGACCAAAAAGTTCAGTTTGCAGATGATGTTTGGACCACTCAACATGTTTGGCAGAGATGGGACAATGGTCATCAGTATATAGATTCAAAATATATAATGTATAATTTTATTTTAACATGCTTGGCAGTGATTGGATGATGCTGGCCATTACGTTGAATCAGAATTAATTAATTTCTGATGTAATGTCTGTATCATCTCAAAAACATGAATAACCAACACTACTGGAAACATAACTCATCAGCTTATCATCCAACAACGACTAGTGTTACAACTTGATTAGTGAGGTCCACTATTCTATATTGATTTTTGCACAGGATGCATTCTTGCATTCAAAAAAGAGCTAGACAGAGAAAAATGGAATTTAAAACAACACATCAAGTGTTTCCTCCCATAGTGAAAAATAAACGAGTTTAACCCCAAACCTAAACCTAAACTTAACCTTAAAGTGTAACCCTTTACCCAAACCCTAAACCTACCCATAATTGCAATATGAAAATAACTTGATTGAACCATGGAAGACAGAAAACACTGTGGTTTGGAACGAGATGAGGTAAGCATATTATAGGCTATGGACATACATCAGTCACTTGTTCACAGTGGTTTCCTTTCTTAAAATTAAGGGTTGGATAGGATAGCTAAAATTTGATGCCTGTATTGTACAGTTTTTAAATTCTGTTTGTTGATTGGTGGTCTCTATGGGAATAAAAGATGTACGATATCTTACAATTAAAATCTTACAATGTGCTGACTGCCTAAGCGCCTGTGCATACAGGACATGTTCTTGCATCCTTCTGCACTAATTTTTAATCATATAAATGCGCTAGACGGACATTTTTGACCGCTGAAATGCTTTTTTCCCCAATATCTTTTTTGTACAAGCCAACTTGTACGATTTAGACAACTCGTACTATTATTATGTCTTGTCATGTTAAGTTGACTATAGTCATTCAGGCAACCTACTGACAAGTTGATTTTCAAAATATGCATCCCTGTTTCCTCTTTTCTTCGCCTCAACCTGCTCTCACCATCTCCAAAACCTGCTATCCCTTTCTACCTCAATTATCAGTTTCTCTCAATCGCTCTCTCTCTCTTGCTCTCTTTCATACTGAAAATAAAACCCTGTGGTTCAACTGATGACTGCAGCAGTGTTTACTGAGGCAGCAGGGCACAGATCTGTGAGTGTGTGTATGTGTGGCATGTTTACGGTGCTCTTTTAGGGGTTTGGTTGAGATGATGGGCATAAAGCGGCAGGGGATTAGAGGAACGAGGAATCGTGGAGCTGAGGAGAGATGGAAGAGTGAAATGAGAAATATGGACTGAGGAGAGAGAGAATTTTTATGCCTATCATTTCTCTTATAAAAGCGGACAAATATTGGAGTGAATCTAAAAATAAAAATGGCATATTTCACCCCAAACTTTTATTTTATTTATATTATCATTATTATTATTTATCATTTTAGGGTAAAATATGACAATGTATTGAATATTTTCATGGTATTCACCAGACGATGGACCAGATGAACAATAGCATTTACATTCACACATTTGGCAGATGCTTTTATCAAATTAAAGCAACTTACAATGCATTCAAGATAGGTTTTCCCAAGGAATCAAATCCATGACCTAACGCAATGCCCTACCAGTTGAGCTACAGGAACTGATAAAACAGCAGCACAGAAAAGAAAATAAACAAGGTCAAATACAGAACAGCTGGAATAGAGGCAGAAAGGGAGAATAATTCGCATATATTATAAAGCTTTTGTTGAGTGTTGTGGTTGTCGATAGGTCTGTCAACTCTAATAGCTTTTAAATATTTCGGACTCATTAAAACAGGCTAATCTTAAAGCACTCATGTAAGGCTGTGGACACGCAAGTCCCTGTCTTTCTTGGTCTCTCTCTCCTCCCCTCCAATCTTCACACACAAAAATCAGTCTCTAGTCTTAAGGAATTTTCTCCAGGTCTGTGTTTTGAATTATTGCTCTGATGTAGTGGCAACAATGCTCTTGGCACCATGGGGAAGGAATGGATGAATCCAGCGGTCTCGTGGGAGAAATAGGGGGCAATGAGCGCTCAGACCAAAAGAAACTTATCTTAAATCATTTCAGAATTCCTCGCTCCCTTTCTTCTCTCTCTCTCTCTCTCTCTCTCTCTCTCTCTCTCTCTCTCTCTGACCAGATCATGCCATTTCTCTTCTAGATGAAGAGAAGTGGCCTTGGTTAAACCTCTGTACTCATTTGCGTCTGTGCTCATCCAGCCATTCGCTTTATCTCTTTAAGGCTTTGAGCTCTGCAGGTTTGTGATTTATTCTGCAAAGAACATAAGAGGTTTTGCTAACATTAGAATAAAGAAATAAGCCAAGAGGGGTTGTAAGTTACAGTGATTTTACCATGATAAAGTAGTGCTGGAAGGCATGACACCAATCAGATTTTAGAGCTGGAACTGTATTTGTTTTATAGACGTGCATAGCAAATTCAATGGTGTTAAAATCCCAGTGTTAAGGCATTTCACAGTAAAGTGTTAGAATTTTAGTGTTAGATCTAGTTAAATGAACACTATTGGGTTCTAGTGTGGGTGTAAAATCACAGAGTTACAGGTATCCAACACATGCCAGTGTTATTGTCAATATCCGGGCATTTGGGTAGTGCTGTGGCTGAAGAATTTTCCAGACGCCATTTTTTCCTTCGCTTCACAGAGAGGATGAGAAGCTGCCACTGGCGAGACGCAGCCATATGTCCCTAGACTCAGGACAACAGTACTATTTATTATTAAATATTGCCAACAGTACCGAATATGAGATCATATAAAACTCCAATGATGATGTGCGAGATCGAGGAGCAGTTCAGTACGAGTGCCTGACAGAGAAAGAAGACACATCTCAAATTCCAGGCGCTCTTCAAACTTTATAAACACCTTAAGGTGATGTAGATAGCAAAGTATGAGTGAATAATGAGTGAAAAAATACAAAATAAGGAATGACAGTTTTGTCAAGAAATAAAGCGGAGCTTGCGTTTTGCTGGAGAAAAACTTGCATGTTAGAGCATCTAAAAATGAAAGAGCCAAGCTATACTGTATATTTTTAATCCTTTAACCTGTTTCTGAACACCTCCTTGTTTTGAGCACAAGCCTAAAAGGACCTACTCAAAATACAATGGCTGTAGTTCATCCCCACATTGTATTACAGGCATAATTGTGGTCTCTTTTGAAAGGAGACACTTGGAAGTTTGTTGTTAAAAAGTAGAAATTAATAAATGTCATGAATTTTTTTTAAGAAAAGCATTTATTGTAAAGTGATGTGATCAGCTATTTTTTTCCATAAATATTTATATGAAATAATTAGAGCTATCAGAATTAATGTGTTAACGTATGCGATTAATAAAAAAATTGTATTTAATTAATTTAATATAAAACGCGTTCATTTTTCTTAATCGCGATTAACGCATTTACCGTTACTACAGCATAAACACTTGTGTGAAGGGCGGAACCTTTGTAATGTGTCTGCTTGGAGTCATTACACTGACGTACATGCCACAGCACCAGAGCCCTTCTACCAGGTTGTTATATCAGTAAATAAAAGAATTTCTGACAGTGCTTCCCTGTCAGTGATAAAATGATGGAGAAAGGAGCTCTTAGCGCTATATGATGTACAAAACAAGTCCAGATGGGACTTGTAAGGCGCATTTTAATTACCACAGAAGCAAGTCAAGTCTTAACTGTCACCAAAATGCAGAATGAGAATTTTGTCTGGAAGCGATTTTCATGGTGAGTTCAAAGCTTGACGCTGATGTTGATGCTCTGAATCATGAATACAGCTTCACTATTTGCTGCAACAAAGCAGATAGCCACATTCTACCAGCAGATTAATATTGTGGAGGATGAGAGTTAAAGAGATTTAATGTGCATTTTGATGAATACGCAACCAATGGTGAAACTAGTTCTTTCAATTAGTCAAACTCCCACTTAGACTTTGGGAAACGTTTAATGTTACTCGAATTGGTGCTGTTTTAGTGTGTTTCTTGTGGAAGGTTTGTTTGGAAAATGTTAATAAAGCATTATATTGTTACATATTGTTTTGTTTTCTTTCCTAAGATGGAAATAAATGTATTTTGACAAGAAAATAAGTATATATAGTGTCAAATTTCAGCATTTTCAAAATCTGTGATTAATCGCAACTAATTACAAAAAATATGCAATTAATCGCGATTAACAATTTTAATCGACTGACAGCACAAGAAATAATATATGACACTGACATTGCTGATGCATTGAAACATAATGGAGCTAAGCCACAAGTCTGATAGAATAGTAAACATTATAAAATAAACATTATCTTGTATTTATTTTACTTCCAATCATAATCAAGTTATTATAGCAGTGTTTTAATAATCTCATGTGGATTCCAATCATATAATGAGGCAGAAAGCAGATTAATGGCAGGTGAAGATGATAGCAGGTGTACAGCTCTTCTGCAATTACAGCTACAGAACTGTCAATAATCATATAAAAATACCAGAGACTGCATGGAAATAATAGACAAACCATATATTTTTGTAATCGTCTATTTATTTACAATAAGTCTCAGCAATCAACTGATTCGTTTTATGCTTGATACGTAATTTATCCTACTATGGGATGGGATGGGGAAGTCCCTGTCATGTGGGCACTGAGATATGCATGATGTCATAACTTCCTCTTTATCTTGGATAAAAAATAAAAAAAATTTACAGATTAGGTTTTTTGATCCAGAAAACTGTAGTTAGAATGTGAATCTAGTATGTTTTTCTGTTAAAATAACTCCATTGACAAACCCCAGATTATTAAACAATAAATACAATTTACTATTTAATTATATGTACTTTATAAAGATGAAAGAGAATGTTTGGTTTTATAGTGTAATTTTTATAACCATTTATAGCACACAAATCTTTGATTCGACTTTGAGTGTAAAATTGCTAAATGAATTAATCTCAGCCTGTTTTTAACTTCACTATAAAAGTCTCATTCTGTTGTGAGATTCCTTTTTGTCTTCAGACCCCAGCACACCCCTGTTTTTGTCTCCTCATGTAGTGGGCCGAGCTCAAGCTCTGGGTCCATGAGCAGCAGTGTCAGTTAAACATCAAAGCTACCCATGAATGTGAAGAGATGATGAACAGTTGCAAAGTTCTTAAGCAAAAGATGTAAGTAAATCCTCTCTACTATTAGTGTACAGACTTAGTAATGTTCTGAGCTAAAGTTATCATATTTAGTAAATGATTTAACACAATATGGTTTTAATCTGTTCAGCTAATTAAACAGATTCTAATGACAACCTGGTGAGACAATGGTGCTTGATGAATATAAGGAAGGTGGGACACTGACTGACTGAACAAAAGGCAGATGGTTAACATCCTTGTAGTACTTATGGTTGAAACTGAGGGGTAAGCTTATGTTCCACGAGCTACAGTACATATAGATATATTTATCCAAACATCTCTATAGTTTGTAAGCAAAATGTATTTGGACTATAGTGTAAAATTGTTTACCTGTTCATACCATTTTTTTTATTTGAAGATCAGGTAACCAGTTGTGTCTCTCCAACCAAGTACTAACAAATGTCCAATTTCAGTTTTTCAACTGTGCAACCACTATATACAATGAGGGGGATATCCAATAATCAGATATGGTCAAATTGTCCCCCTCCCCCCAATAATTGATATTCTTTTTGCTGTTCTGTTGCAGTCCATTAAACACTGATGTCTAATTGTCATTAAATTGTTGCAGGGATTACATAATGGTTAAAAATTATAAAATGTTTTTGGTTTAATACCTCTCGTCAGTATCATTTGAAATGACCAATCAAATTAAAGAAGGCAGGACTCACGTTTATCACTAACGTTTATATATATATATATTATGGCCAGATGTTTGTGGACACCCCTTCTAATTAACGAATTTGGTTACTCCATTAAATCCAGTAAAGAAAAATCTTAATGTTTCTTCATGTAATGGCTTGGGCTTTGTGTGCTTCCAAATATGTGGCAACTGTTTGGGGATAGCCCTTTTCTGTTCCAGCATGACAATGCCCCTGTGAACAAAGTGAGGTCCATAAAGAAATGGTTTACTGTGTCTGACGTGGAAGAAATTGACTGGCCTGCACAAAGCCCAGACCTGAACCCCACTGATCACTTTTGGGGTGAACTGGAACAGCAACTGTAAGTCAGGCCCCATCGACCAACATCAGTTCCTGACCTCACTGATAGCCTTGTGTCTGAATGAGAGCAAATCCCTGCAGCCATGTTACTACATACAGTATAGTGGAAATCCTTCCCAAAAGAGTGGAAGCTGTTATTACAGCAAAGGGGGAAATTTATGCCTAAGGTTTTGAAATCAAATGTTCATCAAGCACATATGGTGTCCACAGACTTTTGGCCATATAGTGTGTGTATATATATATATATATATATATATATATATAGATAGATAGATAGATAGATAGATAGATAGATAGATATAGATATAGATATAGATAGATAGATAGATAGATAGATAGATAGATATTACAAACATTTTATTTGCAAGTATTTAACAATAAATTTGAGCTTGAACTATGTTCTTTATAACTTAATTCTAACTTTTGTACAACAATCTGCTAAGTGTCTTCTAGTGAGCAGGGTTGTCCAGTTTCAAAAAAGAAAATACTATAAAGGCGCAGACTTCTAAGGCTATAAGGCAGTGTTGTGTTGTATGGACAACCACTGATCTAGGCTATAAAATTTAAATAACAATTAAACAAATATCAAACTTGTTTCTCTATTACAATGCATATTTTACATTTCTTGCCATGCCATATATTTTAGGTGACACTGTATATTTCAGGCTGATCAGATAATTTGCTTGTACAAATTTAGTTTGTGGTAAAGAATATGTAAAGTGTGGATAGTATATGTTATGTAGATAATAACTGTTAGTTGAATTCTTGTAAACTTTAAAAGAACCATGCATTTTTACAAACCAAAAAGTATTTAGGACCTTTATCACATTTAGAGCATTATATAACAATATATTGTATTATTCAGGGAATATTTTATATTAAGTTTGCATTGTCTTTGTTATCACTAACATCATGCATATTTCATTGTTCCAGTGTTGGCCCCTGTGAGACTCTGCAAATGTAAATTTTTGAAGCACAGATGTTCATAATGTCCAAACTCATTTTAATGATGTTATCCCATTTTAGGGATGCCTGCCAAATCACTATACACATGAGCAGATAAGATAGCAATTGCATTTGTAAATGTCCATAAACTAACTAGTCTATCATTTTTGTTTTTCAGGAGAATCCCTCGTCGGCTTACCAACGAGAAATATGCACTGCATAGCGGCACCTTAAGGGTACACTTTCCAAGAGTGGATATGTAAGCTATTTATTTATCATACGTGTTAGATGATGTAGATTGATAATCGTGTTATCTAATTAATGTTTCTTAAATACTCATTTTATTTGAAAACATAGCATACATTTTTTTAAGAGCATGTAATGAGTTAGAATTCACTTAAAGGTGAATTGCAGTGAAGTGTATTTATTTTTCTGATTATACAGATATTTCAGGACTTAAGCCTCCTATTTGCACCAGAAACAGCTGCCAAACTGTTTGAAAAGTGGCCCACTCTCTATCAAGAAAAGATCATCAGAGAAGCAGAGACTCTGACTTCCTCATGAGTGCTTGAACATTTGCTGAAGTCTGCAAGGAATCAATACACTGAATCCTTGAATGAGTGTCCAGGTACCGTGTTAATGGCCAAATTTATACTTAGCTTAATGAGATGAATCTCGATACTGAATACTTAACATGTTACTTTTTAAAAACTTATGGATATGGATTATAACCTGGAAGTAGGGCATTTCAATCAAAAAAAGTAATTTTGTCTGAAAATGCATATTGATGGCAAACTCTCTTGCTTCTGACAGAATGGGACTATGACATGGCATCTTTCCTGCTAATCTGCACATTCTGCCACCTCAGCCTGTCAGAAAGAAAACAAGATCAGTGCAGCTCAGGTAATGGGTCATCTGGTTGTTTTTCACGAGGTGATTACAATACTTTTTGAAATGTGAAACAGCACAAAATTAGGTAGTTAAAATTTCGTAAGAGGGTATAACTCATTGTATGGTATATTGCTTTTTCCTTAGTCTTGCAGGAGCCTAGAGGAGCACCTTGAGAACAAGCCATACTGCTGATCCTGGTTATAGCAAGCAGGCAACTAACAGTTTTTATGTTGTGATGGACAAGAAACTGTTGAATATCATACGGATCTTGTTGTTTGCACCGATTCGTTGATTTGGTAAGGAGTTTTCTTTATTGTTTCACAAATGGAGACTACATTTGTAGAGCACTTTCATGCTTTTCATCTTTAAGAGCAAGAGCTCAGCTTTTCAGTTATTATGCCTGGTCAACTGCAGTAGTATAAGCCCTTTCTCAAGATGCTTTATGGAACCAATTCACTTTTCTATGCTGGACCAGACATATGCTTTGTTTAAGTGTATTTACATGTTACCTCATTCATGCAGTCGTATACAGGGGGTTTTGAGTGCCCTGTAAAAAATTGTGAAGTGTGCAGAGGAAACAATAAATGTATTTTTGTTTTTGTTGTTTTTTTTATTTTTTTATTTATTTTTTAGTTTTTAGTTTTTTTAGTTTTTGTATTATGGAGTGGTTTGTGGGGTGAGGGTGAGGATGAGGGTGGAGTGCAAATTTAAACTCTTACATGGAATACCTACCATACTGTAGTGTATAGTCAACTCATAATGTAGATTTTAAAGTTAAAGTTGAACATGAACTGCTACCATTTAGTGTTACTTTAACTGTGGTTCAGTATTAAATTAGTTGCTCTTATTAACTCCAATTTAGTATCACTAATTTCACAGTGTTAAAATGTACACTCTGAGTAAATTACATATTTAATACTGAGGAAGAGAACACTTTGAGAGTTAAATATACACTGCTGTCAAATATACAAATAAACTGTTAAAATGTACTCTCTGAGTGATGTACATATTTAACACTTTAAAAAGTGTGATTTTTAACTCCAAAATGGAGGAGTAATATATACATTTTTGGAGTGTTAAAACTGACTCAAATTGAGTTAAATGTACACTTGAGTTTTTTTTTTGTTTTTTTTTTTTTTTGCTGTGTGTATCTCAATCTTTCCTCTCTCTCACTTTCATTTCCTTATCTCTTATTGTGACTAAACAACACCAATACTCCGTTTTATCTTTTTCACCTCCACCAACTGCATCCCTCACTCTTTCTCTCTTTCACTCACTCTGTCAGGAGCTGTCAGTCAGTATAAATTAATTTTGACTTCAGGTTCAGAAGGAAAGAAAGTGTGGGGAAAGAGAGAGAGAGTAGGGGGGATGGTGCCATGGGAGAATTCTTTAAAGAAAAAAAGAGCAGATCATTTGAGTGTAATATTGTAGGAGAGAAGATGTCTGAAAAGCAGGCGATGAAAGTAAAGATGTCTGAGATCAGACAGTTTACAACCTATTTACACATCAAACAATGCTGAAATCCAATACAGTGACTTAACATCAAACCTCAATGGTTCTCACGCGTCTTGTGACCAAACGTCATGACTTTATGTGGCAACCTCACTGGTTCTTGTTAAAGGTGCACTCAGAAACTTCTGTCTTTGTGTCATCTTGGACCTACAGTGACACCTAACAGCGTGGATGCAGCATCATTCAAAATCAATCGTTTTTAGTTACAGATGCTATTGTAGAAATTCACTATACACAGTCAGCCATGATTAATTTAATCCAAGAGTGAAAGTGTCCAAAATCAAGGCAGTTACTGAGATTAAGCGAGTAGTATTCGGCTGGTCATGTGATTCTAACATGGCAGCCCCCATGTGCGGACCCTCTCCATGTAGAATAAAACAGCTTTTATAAGGTTACTGATATGACTGGAGTCTTCATTTTAATGTGAGTGGTCATGATTTTATACCTATGTTTAAAAATGACTATTAATTTCTTTGAGTAAAATATTTCTAATGAGGAAAAAATTCTTGAGTGCACCTTTAAATGCCGTCATAACATTTGTTCACAAGGTCAACATTTCCTTGTGTGTTTCGCAGAAAAGAGAAAGTCATACCGGTTTAGAATGAAATGTGGGTGAATAAATGATGACAGAATTCAAATTTTTTGGTAAACTATCCTTTAAAGTGACCTCATCTAAATGATGAAATACCATAGACTTGTTTTGTTTTTATATAAAGTTAATTATAATCACCCAAAACCTCAAATAAAACATTTAGCATTTAAAGAACATTTAAAAACAATATATATATATATTTTTTCTTCATTTTTACCTGTGGATGTCCCAGAGTGAGGCTTTGTCCGATCTACGTTACTTCTGGGGACAAATTTATTCCCAAAGTACAGCTAAATAAAACCACACACACAATATCCTTCTCTCATAAATATGGTGGAGTCACTCGATACCACCTATTGATTTGTTCCACAGGTCCAAATCTTGTTGCCCTTCCATTGAAGACTGTAAAGGATGACCTAGATGCAGTCTATAAATGTATTAAGTGTGTTTTGTGTATATGCGCATAAGATGTGTCTATGACTCACATAGAGACCAATAGATTTTCTTTGGATAAAATCAAGACCAACCCTTTTTTCCCCTGAATATTTTTTAATATTCTGTTTCACTAAGAAATACTTCATTTCTGAATATGTGTCAGAAGTAAAATGAGTTTCATTTTGACTATGGGCCCTATTTTAAGAGCGCTAGCGCAAAACGCAGTACTACGCAATAAGTTATACCTGCAAAGTCAATGGGCATGGCCATGAAGTTTTGGCATTTTCGTGCAAGCATGCGCAAGTGGGTTTGGTGAAATTGCACGCGCAAAGCACTAATGGGCTTGGTCAAGTGAAATTTAATTCAGAGGTTCTTCTCCAGCAACGTCTGCATCATATTATATAGTCCATTCTCTGTCAAGCACCAGTGATATAAACAAAGAACATTCTCAAGGAGTTGGTAGTGTAAATGGACTGTGTGCAATGAATTAGAAGAATAAAAATGTGGAGTTACGTTCTTTTGTGCATTAAGCCCTGTTGAATTTCAGGTATATTTCTATAACAGTGACACACTCCTTTTGTACACATGGAAAATGTGGTTCTCGTCAGGATTTGGATTTACACTCAGTTAAATGATAGAGAATGTAAGTATTATTAATCATTTTAACACACAAATCATGGTTAGTGTTAACAGTGATTGTTTCGGAATGCACTTCACTTCACTTCACGGTCGAAACTTCATTCATTTACAGAAACATGAAAAAATGTAAACAAAAATATTTCTAAATTCAAATTACAAAATAATGAAGTGGTCAGACAAATCGTGCCAAATCCAAACATTTTACTCTCTCTAACTTCTTCCACTGGCCCCTTTTGCAGTGACTTAAAAATCACTCTACGACAACAGGTGGAAAAATACCAATACAAATTAGATCATAAATACAACTGTAAACATAATAATAATAATTGAAAAATAAACCACAACCTAAACATAGTTTGACACAAATCTCATAAGTATTTGTTTCATAGAACAGCTACAACAGTGATTGTCATAGACAGAATTTGATGTTCCACTTTATTTTCAGAGTTTGGACATTTATTGCCACCTGCTGGTGGAATCTCCAAACTGCAAATGGAGGAACCAAGTTTAGACTTTGCGCTGAAAACAGACGTCCTTTTGAAACGTCTTAGCGCAATAACCTATTTCCCAGGAAAATAGCAAATTGCGCTTTGCGCCACTTCATTAACATACAATACACCCAGAGTTTGCACGCATACACCCACTGATAGCGCAAACATTTCCATCCATGCCCACTTGCACTGGCACTAGTGCTCAGAATTAGCGCTCTCATGAAAATTGGATAAGGCAATGTCGTATTGAATCCAGTCAACAGAACATTCATAAAATTATTTCCTTTTGTGTACTGCAGAAGAAAATCAGTTAAACAGCTTTGAAATGACATGAGAGTGAGTAAATGATGACAGAATTTTAATTTTTTGGTGAACTATCCCTTTAAAGATTCTAACTCTTTGACTATAAATCAGAATGTAGGATGCTGTATAAGTGTGTATGTCTATCTGTCCACCTGTTGGTTCTAGCCAGCTTCCCATCTATATTTCAGTCTCTCTCATCATGCATAATTTCTGCATCCATTTCCTGTTTCTTCTCCATCAGGAAAAGTCGTTCCGGTTTGTTCGTTTTGATTTGTGTGTGCTTCTGTGACATATAATCCCTCATGTTTGTTTTTCAAAGATACGTCTGTGCAGCTCCCCAGAGAGCAAAAGCATTAGATTGTTGGAGAGAGAGAGAGACGGAAAATGTGTCTGTAATCAAACTCCTCCCTCCCTCCCTCCCTCTCTCCCTCTCTCCCCTCCAAACAAGCTCATCTCTCTCTCCTGATCCCTCTATTTCCATCAGCTAAACTCCCCAATCGCTTTAGACCTTTATTCCTCATCACTCTTTCTTTCTAGGGTGATGAAATATTCCTATTTTCGCTCTCTTACCTCTGCTCTCACTTTTTGCCTCCGTTTGCTTCAAACAGTCTGAAAAATTCTTGTTTTAGAAAGAAACTGAGACTAACAGACATTTAGGGAAACTTGAGGGTTCAAATAGCTCTTTGATCAGTCCAACAATTTATTGAGATCATTAAAATATTTATCTAAGAGACTAACTCATTTATTATTCAAATAGCAAACTTGACTTATTTTAAGCCAGTAAGGCAGCCAGAAGCACGTGTAATTCTTCAATTAGACTCATGTTCTTTAAAAACAGTGAATCAATGGAATTATTTTTGTGTTTTGTTTTCATTTTGGAAGCTGCGGTAGCCTGAATAACTTTTGTGTTTCTGTTTAAAGAGAGCATTTTGAAAAAAGAGCATTTAGAGAGACAAAGTTGTCTCCATGTATGCAACTCTTGGCATGACTTTGCATACAACTGATATTTCACAGAAAAACAGAAGTAAACATTTGCAATCTCATGCATTTTAGTGGACAAAAAAAAAATAAAAAATTATATAAAAATTGACCCCCTGATGCTGATTTTCCTGTGAGAACAGTCTATTTACACGTGCAGAATATGTGTCTTTGCATCTTGTGCACTATAATATTACAGATGTAGTGGCATGGAGAAAACTGAAGTATTCTTTGGCCTTTAAAGATAGCAGAAATAATAGCCCATTTAATTTTGAGGGTCATAGAAAGGGTATAAAACAGTCATGGAAAACTTATGCCTGTTTTGGTCCAAAACAACCTGTATAACTAAATTTTAAGTGGACCTCAGGGGAAAAAAATTAAATGAAAAATATTAAATGACCCCTTAACAAAGAGAGACAATAAGCAAATGGCAGGGGATGTACCTCATCCTTAGAGATCCGCTCACACACACACAGATGAAATTACAGCTCACATTTCAGACGTCACAGAGGTAGAGGAGTTCGAGAGAGTGGAAGGAGAAAAAGAGGACTTACCTCGTGGTAAGATAGAGTTCCATGTCAGCAGGGAGTATCAAATCCTATATGATATCCCTGCATCCTAACAGCTGGAATAGTAACAAGCAATGCAACAGTGACCTAGAAACACAAAGAAATGAGAAAAACATCCAACAGCACTACAATATGATCATAAAAGACAACAATAATCTTGATTTATGAGAAATAATAATTCTGTACTTCCCTACACACAAATACACAAAGACATTAATTCTATAACATTTACACATTAAGGCTAAAGGGAATGCAGGAATCTCATTAACCCCCTAAAGCCCTAATCACACACACATAAAAAATGTACGGTATTTTTCAACAACCACTTGCTTGATCTAAACAAAATAGGTGTCATTTTAAAGCTTAGACTTTTATCTTTACAATGAATATAGCTGATCTGACCAATTCTAAAATACTGCTTTTAAAGTATTTAAAATACAGAAGTACAGTTCTAATCTGACAAATTAGAACTGTTCCATTTTCATAATTTGCGATTACATCAATCATATTTAGAGCCAGTAAAAAGATTAAAAAAAAAAGATCACACAGCCATGTGTTATATATCTTTGGAAAGGTCTTGATTAGTAGAATACAGCAAGCCAACTTGTTTCACTTAGAGACCAAACTACACTGAGTATTAGCGTGTGAAATCCACATGTATAGTAAACAGATAAATAGAATTATTCACATTTTGGTTAATTACTTAATGAAAAATAAACATAATATAGAAAATGGCATATCGCAACTTACAGAAGACGATTCTGAATCAAAAAAGTCCACACTCAACGTAATACGATGTGTAGAATCTGAAATATTCCTCAAAGTCATGTCAAGCTATGGTGGCTAATGGCATCTCTTTAGCGACGGTTTCTCTGGGATCAATTCACTGAAACACGATCCTTCATAGATATGTTAGATCATCATCATTGCATGTGTAGAGAGGGTTAGAATCCATATTTGGATAGAGGCAATATCCCACGTGAGTGAGCAGAGCCAGAGCGCACAAGACTGCACACAAGAGGGCGCTCAACGCACATTTTTGGAGTGATGGAATAAGGTGCCCATGTGATGTTTTACATTGAGTTACTTCTTTGATATAAGTTTAAGTATTTTTATATTTTCTGAGATGTTTGCATTTATAGTTTTCAGATATTCCATTTTAATGTTCAATAAAACACCCCAAATACTTGCTTGGAGAGGTTTTTGGACACTTGGAGTAATGAAAGACCACTAGCGTTCTAAATGCTGTAACTTTTGATTCCTTTGTAGTATAAACAACATTTTTCCCAGGTACACTTGACATTTTGATGAACAACACAATTTATTTTTATTTTTTTTACTTTTCTTATGTGCATCCTAAGATATATTATGTCAAAAAAAATAAATAAATAAATAAATAAATCTACTTTTGGGAACTACTGTTTGGTAAGTTTTCTCAGCAGTGTCTAAAACTGAATTGTTCCTAATCGATTTTTTTCTATTAAATTAATCCATGCAATAAACCAACTTATTTTTTTCTTAAAGTTATGAGCATTTATTTTCTGTTTGCCCTTTAAAAAGTACATCTTTCAAAAATGCCCTCAGGGTGAAAGGGGTTAATGTTTGCGCCAGGACACTCAAAACACAACATACTGTATGTCTGCCTGAATGTGTATGGCTGTTGCGGTGGTTCCGAGAGGTAATAGTATGCTGTCAGCATGCTAATTAAAGCACCACCGCTAAAAATATAAAAACTTACAATTATACTGTATATTTAAAAAATATATATATTTATTAAATTGGTCAACCTCAGTAGAGAAATTTGATTGTTGGTCAACTAACTGAGCATCCCATGCAGCATTCTTATATGTGTAATATTTGTTAAAGTATCTGTAAAAAATTAATTTAAAAAAAATCAAAATAGCCCTGAGTGCAGACTCTAAATTAAACTAGGTTGTATAATGCTCTAGTTTGGATATCTGTCATGCTGTCGAGTTCTGAGAGGGGACCATATCCAGTCCTTGTTTGCTAAAACAAGGTTTACTTCTTGCTGTGGTTGTCACTGGTTCACAGAATGAGATTCCAATTTCTTACAGGAGAGTAAATGGCAGTAAATGTCAGATGGAGGCTATTTACTTGTGGAGCAAAGCATCCCGGGAAGGAGGCTGGAAATGGCAGTCAGATGCCGTTTAACTTGTCTTATTTTAAAATTATGAGATCTATTTTAGTGCAGAGATTACCTGGAGACAAGGAAAACAGCAGAAGACAGGGAAAGAGAGATATGGCAGGCATGAGGGTAGCTAGTTAAGTCATATTTACAGATTTTAATAAATGAATAAATTTGTAGTACCTACTTTCTTCCATAATTTGGGTCTCAACAGCTGCTGCAGACACAATGACAGGCAGCTGTACAAACTAAACGAGTGAATCTCACAACTAGGTCATATTTCTCTCCAAAATAAATAGACACAAATAAGAGATCATATTTGCTTAAAATAAAGCCTGCTGTGAAGCATGGTGCGAGCTGCCAGGAAATCGTCTGTTCATTGTGTATTCGTTGAGTAAGTGACCGTCTAAATCAGGGTTCCCCAGTTAGTTTTCACCAAGGGCCAAATTCTGTCAACAATACATCAAGGGCCATGGCTGTTGATGTAATGACAGTTTTTTTTGTGCTGCTATTATTATTATTACTATTGTTGTTTTTATTACTAAAAGAGTCATGCAAAAATATTCATATTTTTTTTATTCGTTCTTTTTCTCTGTATTAGTAGCCTGTTTTATTTATTCAAACAATTATGAACATCTTGATTATAAACAGATCCACAAAACTACACAACTTCTGAAAAAAAAACATTAATTAACATTAACAGGCATTAATCCAGACATTATAAAAAAAAAGTATTTGGCTTCGGGAGTCCATTTGGAATATACTCGTAGCAAAATACATGTGCAAATATAAATAGGACGTATATTTATGCAACAGCGCTCTTTAATCATCTCACTTGCATAAAAACATAGATTATACACTCCTTAGAATGCATCAACACAATGGAAAGAACATAATGAAACAATTATGCCACATTAGGTAAATAAATGCTTTAACAGCCTTCACTATATTAATCTCTAGCACTGGCTGCTGGGCAGGGTAGGAGAGTATAAATGTTTGTAGATGAGCAACAGCACCGCCTACTGTACAGGGGTGAAATAGTTTTCCATTTTTATTTTTTACGCACTCTGTGTATAGACCTTTCGTCGGAAGTTTGTCTCACATAATCGTTACGGATTTGGTGTGAACAGGCCTTTGACGTGGGCCAAACATATGTCTCTCGTGGTCCGAATGTGGCCCGCGGGCCGCCTATTGAGGAACCCTGGTCTAAAAAGTCCAACCACTTTGCTAAAACATAGGTGGTAAAAATGCATCGAAGTTGGGGGGCACAGAGGTCAAAGTGAGGGGGCACGGCCCACCACACTCCAAATACACCCCCCACCCCCCCCACCCCGTAGCGCTGACGCTGCCCTTATGCATCTCTTTAACGATGCAAACTAGTGTTAAACAGGAAAATAAATATTTTTTAGGAAAATATTACAAAGATCCACCATAAAAAGTACAAGTTGTAACCTCAAGTCAAAGTATACTTCGGTCAGAAACGAATGCTGAGCATCTGTGTACAATAGGCATGGCGCAAATCTAGTCATCAACAGAGTTCGTGAGCACTGAACGCACGCGGCACAATTTTTCCAACCGTGCTTTGAACGCATAGAATGTGCATGCTCCTGGAGTTATTTGCACTAATAAGTGGGTCCACAAGGTGGCAACACTTACATTTGAGCCGTTGCTGTTACAAAGAATTGCTAGAAGAAGATGTAATTGCCAGTAAACAGGAGACAAAGATTACATTTAGACTGCAGGCAAAAGTGGCCCAAATCTGATTTTTTTGCTCATATGTGACCCAAATCTGCTTTTTTCATAACAACGTGAACAGCACAAATCACATGGAATCTGATCTTTTCGATTTTGATTTGGGCCACTTCCATATGTGGTCCTAAATCAGATACAGGTCTGATTTTTTGCAGTGCGACCTCAGTCTGAACAGTCATATTGGAATTCATGCAACTTTCACGTCACTCTCGACATTCGTCACAATTCTGCGCTGGCGGGTGTCACTCCAAAGATTTTACAAACCGGTAGTTCTTTGGTCACTCTGTGAATATGGAAGACAGCTGCGAAGGTAGTCAGTGGAAGGACAGTGAGGTGTTAACTCAAAACTTGAGGGGTCATATCGTAACCGGTCTGTGTTTGAGAGCATAGCAAAAATTGTGCTCACTTTCTCCTCATCTTTATCCTCCTTATCACCTGCTCAAGAATTTGCTGGCTTCCGCTGCACATCAACTTATAAATGAACGCGTAAACGCTGACTTCAGTGGCCTCCATGCTTACTTCCGTACGACAGCGTGCTGCGTGTGACGTCTTTGTTATTGTTCTTTTGCACATGCGGGTCAGTTCAGGACCAGTTCATACTGGAATCTGATACTGGCCACATTAAAAAAATTATTTGAACAGCCAAACAAAAAAATCAGATCTGAGCAATAAATCCGAATTGAGCACTAAGGCTTGCAGTGTGAACGTAGCCAAAGGTGGAAACTACAACAGTGGATATGCAAGTCAAGAGCGTGTGAGGAGGTCTGAAGATACCTGCATTTGTATAACTCAAGTCTGAAGGAATATAAAGACATCTTTATGTGTCTTTCTCCTGAGGAGTAAGGCCGGTGTCTCATAGTAGCTGCATGCATGCATGCGCCAGCTGCCTGTGTATGCGCGCACAGTTATTTGGAGAATACTTTGACAGGCTCGCATTTGACTACACACAGACACTGAGCATTCACATTAAAACGTAAGTATACCTAGGGCTTTAAGGAGCTATTTCTACCTGATCGGACCCTAAAACATTACTTTCATTGGCGTAACCTAATAAAGTTAGGTTGATTCAGCCATATTACATAGTATTTTTGACTTGAATTAAACCTTTTAGTTTAGGCGTTGACACATGAAGCACAATATTTTGGTTACTCGACAAAACAATATTTTAAAGCACCAGCTCTTCTTAACTTGGTCACTTTTGACCCATTTACAGTATATGAATTAAACACAGTCCATACCTAAAGAAGTTGGGAAATACAAAAACAAGGATGAAGCAACCTAACTAACATTACCCTAGCTTACTCGTAACAGCTAACCAGTCAAAGGATTTGAAAACAGAACCTAAAATGCAATCAGAAATGTGTCTTTAAAATGAATTGCAAGGTTAACACAAGTTAACAAGTTGACATAACAATGTACTATGCAGCAGGCCTACATCGCTTTACATTCATGAAGGTGCTCATCCCTCATGATTCAACACTCCGTGTGAGGCCGCCAGTTTGCTCCAGTGAAAGCTGAACAGCATCGAGCATCTGTCTTTACTCTAGCTCCCCATTAATCAAGGCAATCAATTCATTAATTAAGTACATCACCATAGTTACCAGAAGAGCCTGAGGGTCAGGGCAACCTTGTTTGGTCCCCTGAGTGATGTTAAACCATACAGTTACAAAATCTCTAAACAAACTATAGAAATCATCGAACCCACTCTGTGGCTAAATCAATCGCAGAGCTCTTAAACATCTGTCACTGTGAACATCAAGGGACAACAAAAATGCAACAATGCGAGCAGCGCAATGTATGTTTGCTTGTCATGTAATTGTCATGCTGGGACAGCGTATCATCCATCCCAATTTGCAGTGCTACACAAGATAACCACACAATGTGTTCAGTCATGTAAATGTCAGATTAAAAAGGCAAAAAAAAACAAAAAAAAAACATATTGGATTTTAATTTGGGCAAAAACCGTAGATGAATATTTAAAGGATGTTTAAAAATGAAAAAAACAGTCATAATTTACTCCTATATTGTTCCAAACCCACTTTTCTTTTTACATTATGAAGAATGTTGACACTGCCCTTTTTTCCATTCAGTGAAATTGAATGGTGACTGAGGTTGTCAGTCCCTCATATTCTGTGTTCCACGGAAGAAAAAAGGCATACGGGTTTGAAACAACATGAGGGTAAGTAAATAAAGACAGAATTTAATTTTTTGGGCAAACTATCCCTTTAAGCAGTGTTCGGCAAGCTACTTTATAGCTTCCAAAGCTACAAGTTACTCATAACTTGTTGTAAGTAGTTAAATTACAGTCAAGTTACTCTTTAAAAAAAAATACTAATAATTAGTTGTGAGCTACACTACAATTTAGTAAAGTAGCTAACTATATTGAAGCTATTTAGAGAAGAGAATATTTTGAAATATATAACAACTACATAATATTATTTAATTAGGATGACATTAAATTAGGATGACAAATATATATTTTATTCTAAATAAAAACTAATAAAACTGTATATAAGTCTGTGGCATGGGGGGCGTGGTCATGTGTCAGTCTGCGGGAGAGGGAGAGCAGTAAGGCTCGTCAACTGGCTCATAATTATCTCTGTCACCTGTCTCTCATTATAGTGATGGCGGAGGGAGACTTAAAAGGCACGCCAAAGCATCAGAGAGGCAGAGAGTGACCAGAAAGCACGACAGCCCCGAACCAAGAGAGAGAGAGTGTGTTTATGATTTAGAGTGCTTTCATTTATTTAAAAAACTATTCCTTTGTTATCGACAGTTACCGTCGATTGTGTGTGTTTAAAGAAAGTGAACAAAAGGACTGACCTTGAGCCTGCTTCGTTGTCTCCTGACTCTTCCATTGCCCACGAACTAAGATCCTTTACAGTGGTGCCGCAACCTGGCTTTGGAGGAGAACACCATTATGGAGTCCTCACCGCTGTGTGAAGTCTTCAAGACCCTCACCAGTATCCAGCAGTCCCAACACCAAGCCCTCATGGAGGTACGCCGGGAGCAGGAACAACGCTTTCAAGTCCTGCTCCAGGCAAAAGCGGAGGACCGGCAGGTGCTCCAGAGCCTGATCGCCAGGGAGGGGGCTGGCGCTGCGACCTCCTCGGAGCCTGTCCCACCGGTGGCCCTTACAAAAATGGGGCCAAACAAAAATCCAGAGGCCTTCCTCGACCTGTTTGGGAAGACCGCAGAGGTTTGGAGGTGGCCTCCCGATCAGTGGGTGGCCCGCCTGTTGCCCCTGCTCTCCGGGGAGGCGCAGCTGGTGGCACAACAACTTCCCGCCACCAGCCTCCTGGATTACAATCACCTGAGGAAGGCCATCCAGCAACGGGTCAGTCGGACCCCAAAGCAGAGTCGGCAGCTCTTCTGCTCTTTGAGCTTTGGGAAGGGCGGCCACCCATTCGCTTTTGCGCAGCAGTTCCGTGACGCCTGCCGTAAATCGTTAGTACTGGAGCAGTTCGTCTCCCAACACCCCCAAGGCATGTCTGAGTGGGTCCAGTGCCACTGCCCGGCATTGTTGAAGGAAGCCATCCAGCTGGCAGAGGACTACATGGTGGCGTTCCCAGGAGGCGGCAAAGCAGTCTCTTCTTTTCTCTCTTCTCCCTCTCCACCCCCTGTGCCTCATGTTCCCTCCCACCTGTTCCCCTCACTCCAGCCCTGTTCTGGCTCCTCGGAGGTGGGGGAAACCCCGCCCCAAAACCAGCCCCAGTACAGAGGACACTTCCCCGTGTTTGTCTCTCCTACCCCCCATCTCCCTCCGCTATCCCCTCCAGGTTGGCAAGACCGCCCTCACGAGTGCGGAAGGAAGACCTGGGCTGGTCTGCTGGAGCTGCGGGAAAACCGAACACAGCCATTGAGGGTAATGTGTGTGGATGGGTCCTGCAAAGTAGTGGCGCGGGGTGTGACGTGCAATACTATGGCTGGTGAGGCAGTCCCAGGGCCGACAACATCGGCTCCGCATCAGGATGACGCAGACGAGGGAATTCCCGTTCTCAGGGGCTTCCCTGAGGGGGATTTCCCTCTGGAGCAGTCGCGTGACAAGTCCCTCAAGCACGCCTTTGATCAAGTGAAAGTAATTGATGGTCAACAGCTCCAGCCTGGTGTTGCGCTCACATACCCATACTTTTCTATTATTAAAGAGCGGTTGTATCGAGTGACGCAGAACACTCAAACCAAAGAGAATACAGCTCAGCTGTTAGTACCAAAGAGCCGTCGGGAAACACTCTTCCAGGAGGCTCACTATAATCCAATGGCCGGACTTCATTGCTGCTGTGTTTTGTGATGCTACAGTGCTACTCTTTGGAAAATGTAGCTCATTGCTGGAAAACTAAACTATTGTGAAAATAGTTGAGCTACTTTCATGCTCCTAAAAAATTTACTAAAGCCCCGTACACACACGCTGCGACTTCCAGCTACAAAGTGACCACATCACATTTATTTTCAATGAGAATTGGCAACTTCCGGGCGACACGAGGACAGCGACCTCTGGTGACTAGATGTGGGCATGGCGAGCGACACAACAAAGTTGAGAAAAGTTGTAATTTATGCAAATGAGGAGCGACTTTTGGGAGCGACAACCAATAGGACTGAAGACATTGTTCAGTGTAGCTCACGTCGCCCGTCTCCTTTGAGATAATGGAGTCAAGTGCAGGCAAGACAGAGGAGAAGTTTCTGTGAGCGATTTCACTGTTCTATATGATTTGTCTGTAACCACATACTTGAATATAATAAAATGATGCATGGAAAAGAAACTGTTGGCAGTCTGAGTGAGTTTGATTCATACATTGATAGTTCATTCGACTTGTGAATGATGTGATGCACGAGCACTGCTGTAGTTTATATAAAAACACTCTCCACAGCAGAATGTGCAGTTTTAGGGAAGGTAGAACTGATTCCTTGTCAAATTAGAATTAGTTTGCAATATATTTCATCTGTGATCAAGTTTTCTAAAGATATGGCCAGACGTGCAGTCCACCAATAACATTAGAGCGACAGCAGTAGGAACGCCTACTAGCAACTTCTCAGAACAGAGACTAGCGTCATCAAGCGATAAAGTCCAGCATGTATGTATGGGGCTTAAGTTTGTAACGTCACTACTTTTAGTTAAAGGGGTTATGACAAACTCTTTTTTATAATTGTATTATCTTCCCTAAGTTCCACTGATAATATTAGTAAAGTTTTTAAGTTTTAATTATATTGTGACTGGTTCACAAGCAATACACGCTGATATGTGTCGAAAACACATACAATCCAACCTGAAATGTTCTGAACACACACAGGTAATACAATCCATGATGAAACAATCCTGCACTGACGTAATCAGAAGTTTCCTGATGTTGGGATGCTTCAACAGGCCAAAGCAGAGACATGCATGATGGTATGCAGTTCTCTCAGCCAGTGGATGAATAGTTGAATAGAGCAGAACAGATGCGTTTTTAAAATTTGAGCTTGTACCACTCTTAAAATGTGGTGCATATTGCAGGAAACTCATCAAAATGATCAATGATGTCCATCTAGTGCATGTTTACATAGACCAACAATTGAAAATAGTGCAGATGGGAGCAGAAATGTGCGCTGGACTTGTTTGTACTCGGAGAATGAGGGTCTCATTTTAAGAGTTATAACTTGATATTGCATCTTTTAAAGTGGTGCGAGATGCACAATAACGGTCATAGCAGTTCGTCTAGTGCATGTTTATGTAGAAAAATATTTAGGAAGGTGTCCTGCGTGAGTCCCTTTTGGTGTATGAATCTCCCATGACAGGCCCATCTCTCTCCTCTTCACCTGTCTGACTGAGTGCCAGTGGGCGGGGCCAAAGGTGCGATGTTATAAAAGTGGGCGTTGATGTCTTGCTGTAGAGGCAGTCTTTTGCTGATGTATTGGTCCTTGTGACATCACAAAATCCTCAAATTCCAAATGATCCATTTTTGCAGCTTGGTTTAAATACAGTCAATGCTCTTTTTCTATTGAGGAGGAAGTTTTGAGTTCTCACACTTACAGTAGAATGACCTCTTATGTATCAAAAGATCAAGGAAAATGTTATTCCTCATGTCTTGAACCCTTTAATTACTCCCCAACACTGCCTTTAAGCCAGAGAGATGTTTGCAAAACATAAAATGATGTCTGCACATACTCACCTGATCTTTTTTTAAATTTGACTGCAAGTGGAAGGGTTGGAGGAACTAGCATGTCACCCATGGGTTGGTTTCCTATGCCCCTACTGCAGTAAGACATGGTTTGTGAGAATGAAAAAAGGTGCAACCCAGAAGGTGATAAAGTATCTACAATACTACCCAGTTTATTGCAAGCATTTTTTTCTCCAGCCTTGCAATGTTCCCTCCAAAGTCGCAACAGATGTTACCATATCTCTCAAGGTAAACAATGACATCATCAAGGTAAGCAGCTGCTTAATGTTAGTGAGACTGTGACATGATATGCATTAATCTCTGGAAGGTTGCAGATGTCCCATGCAGGCCAAAAGATCTTTTAGGCGAGAAGTGCCCTTGCCAGTTTCCCCCTTTGAAACCCAGAAGTGAACCTTGGCTAACCTTTCGCAGCTCATCTAACTTGGTTCAGGTTTTTTGAGGAATAGGGTATCTATCAAACTGTTAGATCTCATTGAGCCTCTTGTCTGATCTCACATGCTTTCCACGTTCATAGTAGCAAACCAGGTAGTCTTTCAAAAATGGGCCAGACTCCAAGCAAGAAGAGGGGCACAGTCCTTCAATCAAATAGCCTGCAGCTATTGCATCTGAGAGCCTCATGCATGCAGATAATAGGTATTTACCCCCTGCTTAAGGCACATCTTGGTAGAGCAGTGGACTGAACTGAGGCTTAATGGGATTATGTTCCATACACCAAAAAATGCTAGTCCATCCTTTTGCCACTCCCTATTTAGTTAAAATGGACTTTGTTCTCCAGCATAGCGTGTCCTGCCATCTTGAGGTCTTTTAAGATATTGCGGTCTGAATTTCCATGCTGGTTTATTGCTTGTCTGACGGTTGGAAAAATGTTGGTCAACCAGCAATTTTTCTTCTTATAAACCTGGTTGACTAAGGGAGGCTTATTGGTTAAGCTAGATAAGATGCCTGGTAGGGACACCCGCACACCAGAATCCCACACTGGGGACTAGCATCCAAAACACAACATATGCTGGTGACCAGAAAAACTGTTCTTTTCAACAGTGTTGTCAGGCCAGTGAGAAGTAAAGCTTAATGGAAGAAGCCAAAAAAAATGTATCTTGGCAAATGAAGCCTGGCGAAGCCTTTGAAATTTGTTTGTCGTGGAAAATAAATAATGCAATGTCTAAACCATCAAACATCAAACTCCGTCCTTCAGATGAGATGTTAAACCGAGGTCCTGACTCTCTGTGGTCATTAAAAATCCCAGGACATTTCTCGAAAAGAGTAGGGGTGTAACCCCGGTGTCCTGGCCAAATTCCCCCCATTGGCTCTTATCAATCATGGCCTCCTTATAATCCCTTTTCATGAATTGGCACTATCACTCCACACTCTCGTCTCCACCAGTAGCTGGTGTGTGGTGAACGTACTGGCGCACTATGGCTGCTGTTTCATCATCCAGGTGGATGTTGCACACTGGTGGTGGTTGAGGAGAGTCCCTTGTTCACTGTGTGAAGTACTTTAAGTTTAGTGTCAGAAAAGCGCTATATAAATGTAACATTCAACATTCATTCATCAATGCTTTTTTAATAGCCGGGTTCTCCTACATCAGGATTTTCAGGGATGTGTGTGAGCAGGAAAAATATCACCAAACGTACACCTTTGCAGAACAAAAATGTCAGTACATTTCGTCATCGTTTTTAGGCGACCTAAAAGAAGCTTGTTTGCTCCGTTTGTATAAATTAGCTTTAAGTGTTGGGTGATCTAAGAGAACTGTGAAGTTTGAGTTCTTTTGGTCAGTCGTAAGACCAGTTTGTACAGTGCCGTGCCACATCTAACAGTGACAAGCTCAGCCAAACAAATATTTCCCGTGTAGGAGTGTCATAACTTCGAAACGAAGCAGTAAGCAAAGATTACTATGTACCCGGTTAGAAAGGACACTATAACACATGCTTACTCTTGGCTTTCCCAACTCTTCCTCTTGGCGATGATGTCAAATGTATGAAGGTAGACATCGACCTGCCCTGTACACTTTATGAGTAAATAATGGGTACCTGTACCTGATCTTTATTAATATGCTATTGGCAAAGAGTGTCCATTGTTAGCCATAGTGATGAGTACAGGATTTACCTGCAACATTTGTTGGTGGTTTATTGGTGCAAGCCAAAAACTGGTATGCAGTGGTAATGTAAAGATTAGCTGTGCTGGTACTTGTGTAGGCAGTATTCTAGTGCCATGTTTCAAAGTCAGGTGTCTCTGTCTTTTTCTTTCTGTAACAATTGGAGAGGCATGTACGTATCACTGGAGTAATTGCTGGCCTTATTGAGATGCCAGCCTCCTTTTATTGATAATTGGAAGTGAGATGTAGGTGTTTGTGATTATGTTGTACTGCTTGAGGCATCTGTTTTGTTGAGGTTGCCCAGAATGATGCTGACATCATGTGACATCACAATACACAGATGACTCACACTTACTGTAAGTATACACAGTGGGGAACAAATATATGAGACCACTAATGCTTCTGTTTTACATTTTTCTAATTTAAAAGTTTTCTAATTACAAATGTTATTATCAGCATAACAATTTGAGTGAAAAATGAACATGAATTTCAGAATTTCTGAGTTTTTTGTATCCCCTTTTGTTTGAATGACAGCACACACAAGATGGGGTGGACTCCACAAGTTTGTGCAAAACCTGATGAACAATGTTATCCAGCATGATTTGAGAATGTTTCAAAGAGCATATTGTGGACGTCACTGTTAATGCATGGTATATCTATTTCTACCAGGGACTGAAATCTTTTTTGCAGAACATAACCGAAAACGAGAACGAAGTCCCTTTCAATTGTTCCGGAGTGAAAACTTTATTTTTAAACGTTGGTAAACGGTTAATTCCGTTCAGATTATGTTTTTTTATGAAACAGTCTAAACGGTTAATTACAGTAAATTTTGGGAATAACCACTTCCTGTTGCCCAAAAAATTAGGCTTCTCTCTTTTTAGTAAAACATGATAAGCATGTGCTTTGATACTGAAGGAAACTGCTGCATCACACATTTCTTTGCCTTTAAGCACATTGTGGATGTAGCCATCTGTGACATGCTGAAGACCTTTTAGACAACTATATACAATTTCTACATATAAATTAATCCAGGTAAAAAGAAAAATATTAATGTAAAAAGTAAATTTCTCATTGTTTCCAAGTATTCACTGAATTATTGTTAGATGCGATGCATTGATGCAGATATGTAATTAAAACAAATAAATAAAATAAAATAATTATTAAATATTTAAAATAAAACAATTCAGCCCACATAAGATAACTTTTAGTCCAAAACTTGCCCAAGCAAGGCCAGGTCCCTTTTGTTTCTTGAGAGATCTGGTAACACTGCAAAAGGTACATCACCCACCCTTAGCACACTTGAGTCCTGTCATTTAAAAAACATTATTAACCATTCTTTAATTTCACTCTAACCGGTTACTAATTGGAAAGGAGGCACGGAATGCTGGAAACGGAACGAAAAAATATAGTTTCTGCTCAGAACGAAACGAAATGATCACTGATTTCTACGATGCACTATGAAATAACCCGACTCCAACTTTGCCGCTGTTAGTAAGGTTTAAATACTCGTAACTCCCTCTTTAAATAAACACATGCTCAGGCATGTACTTGGACTGTAGATAACAACATAAATGCAAAGTATAAGAAGCGATACCATCAGCAAGAGTGTGACAAACAGAGTGTATCTTAAGGCTTTTGTTTCATGGATTTTCCTGCTGACACAAAAAAATTCAAGCAAAAAAGCAGAACATCGACAGAGGAGAAAGGGAAGGAGGGAAGGAAAGATAGGAACCCAAGGTGCCTCTTTTGTTTAATTAGCTGAGCCAAATTAATTAGTAACAGAAGCTTGAATTAATTATGGCTGAAAAGCAGCAAAGAGACTGACAGTTGTGGTTGCATCCCAAAAGATTTACAGTTTCGGCTTCTGTTAATGTGCAATTAGACAGTCTCTCTCTCTCTCTCTCTCTCTCTCTCTCTCTCTCTCTCTGTTTCTTGCTCTCTCCTATTCACCCTAATATAAATAATGTTTCTCCCAAAACACAGCTTTTATTTCTTTTCTACTGTTTGTATCTTGCTGTGTGTGTTTCCTGTGGATCAGTTCATTCTGATCGGGCTATGTAATTTGCGGCCTTTTATTTGTTTTATTGCTAAAGAGCTTGCTGTTATTTGTTTTAGTGTATAATTGGACTCTTTCAGCTATAGTTACTCCACTTTTTTGAAGGAGTACATTGACAGCTTATATTGCCCACAATTGTTATGCAACATTTGCATAACAGAAGAGAATAAATTCACAACAGTTCTCTTTCTACATTTTCCATTAATGAGAAGTGGTGAGGAATGTGAGGCCAAAGTTATTAAATGTATTGCATAGTTAAACAATGAATAGACTGATGCTTGATGTTAACGCTTACATGAAAACAATACACGACAAGGGGGCCTGGGCAGCTCAGTGGTAAAGACGCTGGCTACCACCCCTGGAGTTCGCTAGTTCGAATCCCAGGGCATTCTGAGTGACTCCAGCCAGGTTTCCTAAGCAACCAAATTGGCCCGGTTGCTAGAGAGGGTAGAGTCACATGAGGTAACCTCCTCGTGATCGCCATAATGTGGTTCATTCTCAGTGGGGCACGTGGTGAGTTGAGCGTGGTTCCTGCGGTGGGTAGCATGAAGCCTCCACACGCGCTATGTCTCTGTGGCAACGCGCTCAACAAGCCACGTGATAAGATGCACGGGTTGACGATCTGAGACGCGGAGGCAGCTGGGATTCGTCCTCCACCACCCGGACTGAGGCAAATCACCTCGCAACCACGAGGACTTAAAAGCACATTGGGAATTGGGCATTCCAAACTGGGAGAAAAAGGGGAAAAATCCAAATAAAATTCAAATAAAAAAATACACGACAAGAGGGTCAATGGTATCAAGACACAATTTTATGATGTGGTAGCAATACTAGCACACTGTCTTTCTAAACATTCAAAGTAGGGACTTCCTCATCAACAGCGAAGTACATACTTTTAGTATAGTACAAGTATGCGAATTGGGATGCAGCGAATTGTTTTTTTCTGAAACTAATTTTTCAAGTGTTGTGCATCTAACACAAAACAGTTGATCATAGAAAATGGGCATTGAGAAAAAGAGAAAAAGAACCATAAATTGTTGTTGACGAATCACACTGTGAATTCGGCAATAGTAGGTCAAAACTTTTGCTGCTGAAATCGATCTGTGCTGACTGAAATTCAAATCACTGACCCCAGTGGCCGAAGCTGGAAGTGTTGTTGAACATATTAGCACGTGTGTGCTCCAGTCGTCGGGTGTAATGTTCACAGAGTGGCATCAAAAGAGAGAAGTATTTTTTGTTGTAAATGATGTAATGCAGTCAACAGTAATGCATATTTTAACTCAAAACCCAATCCTAAACTTACATTTCAGTCAAATAGATCTTACAGAGCAAAAGTGCAACTGACAAATTGTGCGTACCACTGTTTATGTGAACGTGATTACTTCCTTTTTAACATCCCAGTGGGAATAAAAAAGACCTTACCATAGCCTGAGGAACGACAACATGCTTTTATGTTGCATTAGGATTTAAATGTTTTATCTCGTAAGGCAGATTTAGTTCAAGAGAATTTCACAAGATTATTTATGAATGTCAGTCATGGCTCAGATTTGATATAAAAGATTAAATATTTAGATAACATAATTTGAGGTAGATCCTAAGGATGCAAGGTCAACCTATGATAACACAAGAGGAAGAGAATGAGTGACAAAGAATAAGAAAAGTAGAAATGGTGAAAAAAACGGCAAGATCCCTGAGGTTTGACATTAAAGGAACAGTTTATCCAAAAATGAAATTCCTATCATCATGTACTCACCATCATGTTGTTCATAGTTATGTGGAACACAAAACGGGACATGTAGCAGAATATTCTGGCTGCTGTTTTCCGTACAACGAAAATGAATGTGAACTGGGTCTGTCAAGCTGACAAAAAGTATGGCAATTATTCCATCATTGGTTCTTGTGTGTTATATGGCCAATAATGAAGTGACAACTTTGAATATGCAGAAGCGACAATTAAATATGTGTTACGGCAGAGGGGAAGACTATCAGTGAATAACAGCTTAAATTTTGGTCTCATCCTCACACAAAGATATCTTATGGTTTCAGAAGACATGAAACATAAAATGGTGGCATAGTCACTGTATGCTGTATGATCACTACAACATTTTTCTCCTTTCATGTTTCACAGAAAGTCACACAAGTTTGGAACAACATGAGGGGGAGTAAGCAATGGCCTAATTTTCATTTTTAGGTGAACTGTTCTTTTAAATTGCTTTATAAAGACAATTTTCTAAACTCCTGTGGCTGAGCTAAAATGGAACTGCCTGCTAAATTTTATTACACAGCATGTCAGGAGCGAAACTCAGTCCGCTCCAACAGAGGCACAATTTATTCTGCAGGCATGTTAGCAGTGTGTTAGCCAACATTCAAATGCTCAAGGCTCACTTTCCTTAAAGCGCAATTTCATGCTGACGGTTGTGAAAACATCAGTAGTTTAACCACAGCAGAGGTCACGCACAAATGAGAACACGGATAACTAGGATGCAGCTGTGTTTCAGAAGTCTGAAACCAAATTACATTACAGCAGATTGTCTTAAAGGAATAGTACACCCATAAAGGAAAATTCTCTCATTATTTACTTACCTTCAAGTTATTCAAAACCTGTATGCTGTTATTTTTTCTGTGGAACACAAAAGGAGAATTTTTGAAGATCTGCATGCAGCTCACAGTTCACAGTGACTACATCTGTCAATCTCCAAAAAAGAAACAACATAAAAGTAGTCCATATGCAGCCTAATCTCATGAAAATAACGTGACTGTGGCACATTTTTTGCAAAATAATATTACGTGGTTCATTACACATATCACAGCAGTTCCAACCCGATCTCATGAAAAGTTGTACATAATTTATGATTTGGCTAGATCGTATGGTCTCGCACGATGTTGGTCGCTTAAACTCATACGGCATCATGTGCAAATTCCCGGATGTCTAATGCTGAAGTAAGCATGAGTTCTGCACACGAGGCTTTAAGGACATACTTATTAATATAATGCCCTTACCCAAACCTCCTATCTAAACTTAACCAATCAGTAAAGTGTATAAACATGATAGGAAGCTGTTGTGTGTGACAGAAGCAAGTAATTGTTGCGTATTAGATGGAAATGATGTCCAGCGATGTCATTGGCTGTAGTGAAAGTCGTAGGAATTCAAACGAGTGCAGTCGCACGATATCATACGAATTAGCCAAATTTAGAAAAGTCATACAAATCCTGACGATTTCGCCGTGAGAGTGTGTTGGCAGTTCAGAGGTGAAATGTCCACTGAGTGGCGCTAAAAGTGAGTTACTATAACTATATTTTTGCAAACTTCGAATTCTACATTTCATCTCAGTTTCCTGATAAAATTAGCACTAGAGGCATTTCAACAACTGTGCGTTTTATTCATTTTCACACAAATCATGACTACAACGGCTGATTATGACTTTGTAAAAACGTCCTGGTTACTTTTGTAACCTCCATTCCCTGATGGAGGGAATGAGACGTTGTGTCGATGTAGTGACACTAGGGGTCACCCTTGGGAGCCCCAAACACCTCTGATTTTTGAGAAAAGGCCAATGGGAATTGGCGGGTGGAATTTGCATGCCACTCCCCCGGACATACGGGTATAAAAGGAGCTGGCTCGCAACCACTCATTCAGGTTTTGTGCCGAGGAGCCGAGACAGTGTCCCGGCCATTTCAGCGGGTAGGTCAGAGTTGTGGCAGGAGGGACAAAACGTCTCGTTCCCTCCATCACGGAACGGAGGTTACGAAAGTAACCAGGACGTTCCCTATCTGTCACTCACTCAACGTTGTGTCGATGTAGTGACACTAGTGGTCCCTATACAAAATGCCACAACTAGCTGAACTGTGTTACGTGGACTGGCAGTGCGAGACGGGCAGACCACTGCGTGCCTCGTAGCCAGCGCACCTGGCCGTCACGTAACCTCCCCCAACGCTCCTACGAGTGTCGTATGGTCCCCTGCATCTCAAGGACAAGTCGACTGCCCAAAAAATGGGGACAAGCTACCCCAGCCGTGGCCTCTTCTCCTCTTTTTTCTCCCCAAAAAAGAGTGGAAATCAATCGACTGGGGGCCATAAGTGTCCGTGTCAGGGGGGTGTCACTCCCAAGAGGAAGACACCACGGAGACCACACCCTGCCCGAAGGGGTCACATGGTCTTACCGAGTTTTGTCGGCAGTGTTGCATGTGGAGAAGTCCCCATGGTAGGTCCTACCCAGAGGAGACGG
Organism: Myxocyprinus asiaticus; assembly: GCF_019703515.2. Classification (NCBI taxonomy): domain Eukaryota; kingdom Metazoa; phylum Chordata; class Actinopteri; order Cypriniformes; family Catostomidae; genus Myxocyprinus; species Myxocyprinus asiaticus. The sequence goes on along the minus strand of NC_059357.1, from coordinate 8,526,885 downwards.
AGCTCTACAAACACATGACCAAGGGGACTCTGCCCAAGGAAGACGCAGGTTTACCAACGGGGAAACCGTCTCACGGAAGATACATCACACGGGGTTACAAACAGGCAACCAGCGCATGTGGAGCACCTACCCCAGTACAGGGCCAACTAGCACACGTACTGGGCCAGCATCGAGTGTCTCTGTGAACTTGCCTGCCACATAATAAGGCACGTAATTTCATTTTGCAAAAATGTTCCCACATTCACATAATGTTCATGAGACCAGGCTGGTTCTACCAAACAGAAGAGGTTTTTAAGGTTTATGCTCTATTGAGTTTTAAATGAACAAAGCCTACCTCCCTACCCTGTACCTTAAACCTAAACCTAACCAATAATGTCATAAAAGGAAAAATTACATGAAAAACACAAATGCTAAAGCAACCACGTCATTTTGGATGGCCTACCTGCCCGTCTAACTGTGTACTTGCCTACTTCCGTGCACTCTGCCCGTGCACTCAATGGTGTGAATTGGAGGCTGGACTATCTGACTGTTTGAACAACTGCAAGCAAGGGGCATATTCAGAAACGTTTATTTTTGCAATTACGTTCGGTGGTGCTAGTGTCGCAGAAATTACATACTCCAGCTTTAAGTCTATACTCCAAAGGTGAAAATTAATTCCTCAAGATAACATCTTGAATTACAGTCAAATTATTCAGGTCATCTCACTCCAGAAGAGTCCTTTCATGTCTTGTGTGTTTGCACCGTTTGTCCTTTTCAACAGGTGCACACGGTGTATGCTACGGAAGGTAAATGACGCAGAAAAGAGTCTCCGATTTTGTGTCCAGTTTGATTCTCTCTTGTCTGTCTGGATCAGACTGGATCTGTCTGTAGGAGACATGCCAAAAGCAAGTAGAGCAATGAACATTTCCACATTTAAAATTCTGTTTCTCGTTATCTCTTTAGTGTCCATTCAGATCCTGTTATTTTCTCTTCCAGCTCCCTGTAGCCTTCTCCCCCACACACAAACTCAAACACGCACCTCGGCCTGCTTGCAAACTCTCTCTCTCTCACACACACACTTTATTTTTGGGACTGCCAAATGTGTTGTTTGAGATTAAGTTTGATGTTTGCAGAGAGAATCCAAGTCAGAACTAGAATTTCCAAACTCTGCCAGTATTTCAAACAAGCCAAAGACTTCAGAAAGAGCTCTTAGACACAAAGTTGTAATAAAAGAAATAACAGAGATGTCATAGATGAGGGTATGTGTCGCTTCAGTATTTATGTAGACAGACAGACAGATAGATAGATAGATCGATTGATAGGCCTTCTTCCTTAGTTTTAATACACACACACACACACACACACACACACACACAATTCTCTGAACTAAACAGTAGTCAAACTCATTTTATTTCGTTTTCTAAGGGTCACTCTTTCCACCACCGGGCTGACCCAGATAAATTTGGGCGTGTGTATTCGCCATTATTTGACTCTCGGCTCTCAGGCAGTTGTCACAAAAGTACTACAGCTTTCAAAGCTACTGACCCATATTGCTAACACTTCTACTGCTTACAACACATTGGATTTCAATAAAAATGCCCAAACTCTCTCTCCATCAAACTATACAAATCAACGGACCTGGTTTACCTAGGTTTATCATCCACACACACACACTCTATGAAATATTGAAGTGTTATCTGGAGTAAAAATGAATTTTACGTGCAACTTGTGCAGTTGTTGGTTGTCATAACAACTCAAAGTAGCTAATGATATCAACATAACTAACCTCGGACCATCGCTTCATGTTATCTATATACTCAGGTGAGGCACTGTAAAAAAAAAAAAAAATGCCATCTTGACTCTGTGAAGTATACTTTACCTGCTAAAAATATATGCTGATGCGGCTGAAATTACTGGAGACCGGACATTCAAAACAGGTGAATCGTGGAACACTTTTGCATTCAGGAAAATTATGGATTGTTAACAAAAAAATTAAAACAAAAGTGGATCAGCGAAAACCGTCTTTCCACATTCATTGAATGGAGAAGAGCAGCTTGAACATTCTGCTGGATAATTCCTGTGTTCCACGCAAGACAGAAAGTATACAGATTTAAAATTACATAATGGTGAGTAATATGTGAGAAATTTAATTAGTAACACTTTACAATAAGGTTGTAAAATGCATAATCAATCATGAACTAACAACAATAATAAAAAAAAAAAAAAAATGTATGTTAATGGTGCACTCAGTAATTTTTTCCTCATTAAAAAAGTTTAACTCCTAAAGACATGAATTGTAATTTTGCAATATATGTAGGAAATCATGACCACTCACATTAAAATGAAGATTCCAGTCATATCAGTAACCTTATAAAAGCTGTTTTATTCTACATGGAGAGGGTCCGCACATGGGGGCTGCCATGTTTGAATCACATGACCAGCCTAATACTAATCACTTAATCTCAGTAACTGTCCTGTTATTTGACACTTTCACTTATTGATTAAAGTAATTATATCTGACTGTGAATACAAAATTTCTACAATGGCTTCTGAAACTGAAAACTATTGATTTTAAATGATGCTGCATCCAAGCCACTAGGTGTCACTGTAAATCCAAAATGACACTAAAACAAAACTTACTGAGTGCACCTTTAACATTAACCCAGACTAATAAGTCCTGTACAAGTATTGTTTATTGTTAGCTTGTGTAAACTAAGTTAACTAATGTTGATGAGGACAGCCATATTGTAAACTCTAACCTTTTCGTTTTTGAGCCCTATAAAAGCTTGCCTTACAGATCACAATCACTCTGATCTTCCATTCTTTATCCAAACAGTCTTTGTTTTATTATTTCAGCATCACTTCTATCACTTCTTTTCCAAGCCACACACTCATTCACACTCTCCTTTCTGTTTATCACTTTAATCAACATTGTTAATTATTTTCAGTACACTGGTAATTACTGAGCAGGGAAATTTCACTTCTTACATATCACACACAGATCTGTGAGACAGGCAGGTATTCTTAACACTAACAGGAGCACAGCTATTTTCTGCTCCTTCAGTTCCTGCCTGGCTGCTTTCTTAACACACAGACACACACAAACACACACAGAAAGTAGGTGCTGGCACAATCAAGTCCTGATAGAATCCTTTTTCTTTTTCTTTTTTTTTTTTTTTGTGGAAAACTGATAAACTAGGTGGAATTGCATCACTATGAGTGTGTGAACATCATGTTTGTCTCAACGATGTTAACTTGCCAGAAAAAAGTCAGAGACCCAGTTAACTAGGTCATTCAACCTTTGACCTACAGACCCCCAAGCTGCTAATTGTTAAAAAACGTTCAGAGTTGAAGAAGAAGTGTATAATTTCTGTGCCACTAGCGGCGCCAAATTGTAATCTGACTGTTTGAATGTTACCGAGCATAACAACATTGGCATACTCAACTAATGGTTTAGGTCTGGGGCGGGACTATCTGTTTTAACTGATTCTGTTTGCTCGTTCATTTTAATAGACCAAGCTGCATGCACTGGAATTACATTGGTAACATCACAGTGCTGATATATCCAGCAGAGGCCTACATGACTGGAGTGATATAATCCTGCCATGCTGCAGTGCAGCGAGCCCTGTTTATGTTTGGGTTTTGAGTTTACATGCTGTGACGTCACCACCTTGCTTTACAAAGGCTGAGCCGACTCCCCACAGTGACGGCCTATAACATCAAAGAATTCACAGAGGCAACAAGGCATCCAGTGTGAAGGCTAGAGAATTTCTGCTGCATCCAGATACAGATTGTGCGCGTGTAGGGGCTAGAGATCGAGTGATTGGAAGGATTTGCATATCAGCAAAGAAATGTCACAGTTTATTGTACGTCCGGAGGGGAAAATAGCAAGAGAGAAAACAGCAAAGAGAAGGAGAGAGAATGATGTTGAGTATGGATATGTCACGAGGTTCAGATGCTAAGTCTACACATGCAGTGTCACATATTTATTTTGATGTACACAAAGTGTAGTGTAAGAGTTTACAATTCACATTTGAATGAAAGTTTAACCTAAAAGGAAGAAATGAGAATGCATGTGTGTGTGCGCTCACTATGTAGGTGCAATCATGGAGATGCATGGATGATGTGATTTAACAGAGTGAGAGAGAAAATGTAAGTTACCTGCAGTTACCTAACAACTACCTGCAGCTACCTAAAAAACCACCACTCGCATTTCAGAAAATGAGTCCAAAACCCGTCCAGCGGCGAGAGGGCTGTAACGGGCACCACTTTATCTACAACTCTCGACAATTCTGGCCTCTTCCTCACCCTCCAGGTCCTAGTGGATTCCGGCACAGCGTGAAACTTCATGGATCAATCACACTCTACAGATCCCTAAGACCTCTCTCTCCTCCTTTGGCATAACCGCACTCAAAGGGCCACCACTGGGAAAAGGCAGTGTAAACTTTGATACCGCCGCTTTGCGCCTGGCCATTCACCAGCATTAGGAGGAGGCTAAGTTCCACCTGATCCACTCTCCCGAGTTTCCTCTGATTTTAGGATACCCCTGGCTCATTCGACACAACCCTCACTTTGAGTGGTCCTCTGGCAACATTCTTGAGTGGGGCCCTACCTTCCATGCCACGTCTGTTTCCCAGTATACCTGCAACCTTTCTCGAGCATTCAGAGTATCTCGATCTCTCTCGAGTCCCTCCCCAGTACTCTGACCTTAAAGAGGTATTCAGCAAGAGGAGAGCCATGTTCTTGCCCCCTCATCGGCCCTATGGCTGCGCCATTGAGCTACTACCAGGCTCAACCCCTCCCAGGGGATGCATCTTCACTTTGACGGGAAGGAAAAGGAAAAATATTAGGACATGACAGGAAAGATTCAAACCCATGTCTACCACATAAGAACTTCAGCTCTATGTAATTGGAGCATATACACTAAGTCAGGGATGGGTAACTTTGAAGGTGTCGAGGGTCAACATTTTTTCTCCTTTCTACCAAGGGCCTGGATTACAAATCCGCACTCTCATAATGTTCACCCCCATTACTCAATCTCCTCTTTATTGTGGGTATACACAATGTGGCTTAAGCTATGCATAACTAATGCAATGTGGTTTTAATGATTTTGTTAACTATATAACTATTTTGATTTAATAATATTTATAAAAACTGGAGGCCTGGGTAGCTCAGCAAGTAAAGACGCTGACTACCACACCTGAAGTCGCAAGTTCGAATCCAGGGCGTGTTGAGTGATTCCATTCAGGCTTCCTAAGCAACCAGTTGGCCCGGTTGCTAGGGTGGGTAGAGTCACGTTGGGGTAACCTCCTCGTGGTCACTATAATGTGGTTCTCGCGCTCGGTGGGGCACATGGTGAGTTGTGCATGGATGCCGCGAAGAATAGCATGAAGCCTCCACATGCGCTAGGTCTCCACAGTAATGCGCACATCAAGCCACGCGATAAAATGCACAGATTAACGGTCTCAGACGTGGAGGCAACTGAGATTTGTCCTCCATCACCCGGATTGGGGCGAGTCACTACGCCACCACAAGGATTTAGAGTGCATTGGGAATTGGGCATTCCAAATTGGGGAGAAAATCCAAAAAATAATAATATTTATAAAAACTAACATTAATTATTACTGTATAACTTTCATATTTACTAAAACATCCAGTTCATATGTACAAATTATTAACTATTAACTATTAAATGAAAACTTATTTTCAAGAAAATGAATCTCATTTGCATTGTCTGTACATATGCAACACACACAAACACACAAATGAACAGGCAAGGATCTTATTTTCAACATTTTCAACCCAACCTCATAAAACAGCTTATACTGTAGGTATTAGTTAAAATCCAAATATTTTTACCAAAATCCAAATATCATCAGTAACAATACTGGAAACAAGAGCATGACATTTCAATGCATTATTACAAAACATTTCAGCACCACACCAGCCCCGTAACACGCACAGACCGAACAATTCCGTGCGTCAGAGAAACATTTGCACTATTCGCAAGACTTTTCAACAATCAACTGCGCATTTCTTTAAAGTTTCTCCCTCTGACAACGACTTTTTCGTTTTACCAAGCATGAGAGAAGCAACATTAGATTCCTTTGGTGATTTTTGCACTGTCACGGATTTCGTAAAAAGTTTTGATGCCGATGTATTTTACCCTTTAACATCTGTGAGGAGAGCAGCTCTGGCAGCACCGTTGTATGCATCTCTCATACTGTACTGGTGAATCAAATTGAAATCTTTAATGACAGATTTTGTATCTAGGCAAACAAAAGGCAGGGGTTTCCCCTGTGTATATTAACGTTGCGCACTAGCTCGCTGACTAGCTTAGGGAAATTTTTGCTCAATTTACTTTAAAATGATGAACACGTGTAAGATGTTGCATGCTAGAATCTGACAGTGATCAGCAGGTCTGCTAAGAACAAGCGATCTCTTCTGGTTGATAGTTGTAATAACATCATAGCATGAACGTAATCTTTACATAATCCCTTTTACAATTAACTAAAATCAGTCCTCAGTCTTGTCCGACGGGCCGTATTCAGCGACACTGCAGGCCGCCAGTTGCCCATCCCTGCACTAAGTGATACTGTAGATCAGGCTCCAGTTTTAATTGCAATTTCATTGCCAATTTTATTCAAATATTGACCTAGATTTCAATGTTATGGAAGCCCTGAACCACAAGGTGATTAAAATAAATAGGGGGAAAAATGGTGATATTGAAGTAAGCAAATGTCACATTACACGTACTGTAGGTTTTGTAAATTAGTGGTTAGAAATCACAGCTTCTGCCAGTTTCTTTTGTTGCTAGTTCACTTCCCAGAGAAGTTCAACCTGTGGTTTACTTGGGAAGTTATGACAGAATCCCTTTTTTCTAAGACAAGTGGCTGTGCTTGCACTGTCAATAAATAAGGTTTATCACTTGCTACCTTTGGGAATCAGATATCCAGTTCAAAATTAAACCAATTACTCAAAGTCTAGAGAACTAAAAGAAAGTCTGGTGTTAACACTTTCTTTTTTTTTTTAGAGGAATATTAATTTGCTCTGTCTACACACTCATTTTGTTCAGTCATTTCTCATTGTGTTGTACATGACAGTGATTCTTTGTGCCCTTTTAATATGCATACAGATCGAGAAAAAAAAAAAAAAAGTATGTGATCTTTAGAGACTGTGAAGTAGCTATAGACTTATGCCTCCATGGTATAAAACACAATTTCTGCTGTGTACTGTACACTGTATACTGTATACAGAGTTTACTGTATACAGGTAGACAACATACTTAATTTGACACAAATGAAAATGAGGCTGTAAGGGATGGATGTCCATTCAATAGGTTGTACTGTTACTAATTGTGAAGGCTACAAAACATTCTAGGGAGCATTTGATTGGACAAACCAATTAAGTGACCAGGCCTGTATGCTTACTTTTTTTTAGGTGTAGCACAGGTGCTAGTGAACTAGAAAAATTAATTGGCAGAAATTTACATTTATTAGCACACAGAAGAGTATAGTCAAAATAGATCTGTTGATATTTTTTAATTATGTATTTAATTTTTATTTTATTTTATTTTTTTATTTTCAATTTATGGCTACTATTTCCTACTAGTACAAAAATTTTGATATAAATGCAAAATTTTAATTACTTTGATATAACAGAATATTTTTATTACTATAAAAATCATCACTAGAGAATTAATGGTGCTGCACCACTCCTTGACTGGCCATTTGCCCCCAACACAACCGGTGTTAGGTGTAATCTGATTACAAAATACTTCATTACTGTAATCAAATTACTTTTAGTAAAAAAAAAAGGTGTAACACTGCATTTTAAATTCTTGTAATCAGATTACAGTTACTATTAATTAAGTTCATTTTAAGCATATAACTTAAAAGTACTTAAAAGTAGTTATAATAATATTACGCAGAATATATTTAAAACATGAATTGTGTTAACATGTTCGTCTGTTTGTGGTACTGTGGCAGCTGAAAGGCTTATATAGACTACAGATATTATATATACTGTAGATATTATAATATAGACAATATAGATATTATTTTGAATTAATTGAGCAGAAAAACAAACTTCTGAGAAATGTGTTTTAAAAAATACTTAAAATTAAAGTCATTGGGGCCCTTGGTAGCTCAGCGAGTATTGACGCTGACTACCACCCCTGGAGTCACAAGTTCGAATCCAGGGCATGCTGAGTGACTCCAGCCAGGTCTCCTAAGCAACCAAATTGGCCTGGCTGCTAGGGAGGGTAGTCACATGGGGTAACCTCCTCATGGTCGCGATTAGGGGTTCTCGCTCTCAGTGGGGCATGTGGTAAGTTGTGCGTGGATCGTGGAGAGTAGCATGAGCCTCCACATGCTGGGAGTCTCTGCGGTGTCATGCACAGCAAGCCACGTGATAAAATGCATGGATTGACGGTCTCAGAAGTGGAGGCAACTGATACATGTCCTCCGCCACCCGGATTGAGATGAGTAACAGCGCCACCATGAGGACCTACTAAGTAGTGGGAATTGGGCATTCCAAATTGGGAGAAAAGAGGATAAAATGTAAAAAAAGAAAAAGAAAAAGAAAAAAGTAAAGTCATTAATAATTGGATTACTTTTCAATTAAGTAATCAGTAAAGTCATCTGATTACAATTTTTGATTCAATAATTGATTACTTGTTTAAAGTAACTTACCAAAAACTGATCACCACAGAATATGTATTTCCTTATTTCCTGCTTTGTATTTAAAGAAAAACAATGATACTTTAATTTTAATAATTTCATTAACATATAAATTGTAATGGTTTAAGAACAGACCACTGAAAAAAACATATCCATCAAACACTAATCTGAATAGCCTATTAGAGGCATCAAATTTTGTCGCTCTCTTTTTTGCACAAAATATTACAGTGACCCCGACAACACCTCCATGGCAACTCACTAAAGGTAGAGCGCTGGAGATTTGGCAATAGCACAGCAGACATTGAGACTCACTGTTTCAACACTCCTCATAGGTGGAAATGAAACTTATCGCACATGTGCGAATGGGTTAAAATGTGTTGTTGCACATTTTTAATGGCCGCACAAAATGTTTTAATCAAAAATAATGTGACCAAAACTGTCACTCACAGCCCTCTCTTTTCTTTATTCAATGAAAGTAAATGGTGCCTTTTTTTAATTTTCAATATACATTTTCATTTTTGGGTGAACTATCCCTTTACAAAGTTTTATAGTTTTTCTATATTGTTTTCCACATCTTACATGCCAGTAAAATTTACAACTATTTCCCGGCATTTCTCAATCCAGTTACATCATAGACATTCATGTGTTGGAATAAGTAACTGTCTGTCCTGCCCTTGGGCAAAAACTACTTAGATGAGTCAATATTCACTGTCAACTTATGTTGCTGTGATATCAGCCCTGATATTCTGAATCACTCTTTAAAGTCAAATGCATTGTTATGAGTTATGAGCAGTGTTCTAAATCTATAGTACCTGGAGAGATTGTTTACTCACTGGAGGGATAAAACAATTCCACCTGCACAAAGAGAAAATGTCAGGGATAACGAATTCACTCAAATATTCTCTCTCTCTCTCTCTCTCTCTCTCTCTCTCTCGCTCTCTCTCTCTCCCCCAAACACACACACACACACGATGGTACTCCTATCATTACGAGGACTCTCCATAGACACAATGATTTTATACTGTACAAACTATACACCGATCAGCCACAACATTAAATCCACCTGCCTAATATTGTGTAGGTCCCACTCCTGCCGCCAAAACAGCACCAACCCGCATCTCAGTATAGCATTCTGAGATGTTATTCTTACCACCACAATTGTACAGAGTGGTTATCCGAGTTACTGTAGACTTTGTCAGTTCGAACCAGTCTGGCAATTCTCTGTTGACCTCTCTCATCAACAATGCATTTCTGTCCGCAGAACTGCCACTCACTGGATGTTTTTTGTTTTTGGCACCATTCAGAGTAAATTCTAGTGACAGTTGTGCGTGAAAATCCCAGGAGATCAGCAGTTACAGAAATACTCAAACTAGCCCATCTGGCACCAACAATCATGCCACACTCCAAATCATTGAGATAAAATTTTTTCCCTATTCTGATGGTTGATGTGAACATTAACTGATGCTCCTGACCCGTATATGCATGATTTTATGCACTGCACTGTTGCCACACGATTGGCTGATTAGATAATCGATTGGATGATTGTTGGTGCCAGATGGGCTGGTTTGAATATTTCTGTAACTGCTGATCTCCTGGGATTTTCACGCACAACAGTCACTAGAATTTACTCCGCATGGTGCCAAAAACAAAAAACATCAAGTGAGCGGCAGTTCTGCATACGGAAATGCCTTGTTGATGAGAGAGGTCAACAGAGAATGGCCAGACTGGACTGAACTGACAAAGTCTATGGTAACTCAGATACCCGCTCTGTACATTTGTGGTGAGAAGAATAGCATCTCAGAATGCTATTCTGAGATGCGGTTTGGCGCTGTTTTGGTGGCACAAGGGGGACCTACACAATATTAAGCAGGTGGTTTTAATGTTGTAGCAGATCAGTGTATATTCTATCACCTAAATCTAAACCTACCCCTAAACCTAACCATCCCAGAAACCTTTTGGCATTTTACATTTAAATAAACATTGTTTAGTATGTTTTTTTTTAAGCCATTTGAATTACAGGGACACTAGTGGTGTCCTCATAAAACATATTTATAGCATAATTACTAGTGTGTAACCAAAAAAAAAATTCCTCGTAAACCACAGAAACCAACTCACACACACACACACAAGATAGCATCAGATTTTGTGTGTGTTTGTGTGTGTGTCTAAACTACTTTGCTCTGTCTGTTAGCCCAATAGTTGATGCTTTATCAGTAAAGTAAATAACACACACAGAGAGAGAGAGAGAGAGAGAGAGAGAGAGAGAGAGAGAGAGAGAGAGACGCAGATAAATGCAATCTAAAACCATTTCAATATAACAGCCGTGTCTGTATAGAGAAAAGCATTTATATTAACCTGATCTTATATGTACGTAAAACAGCACTCACAATGTACAGAATCAAAAGTTAAAAATTGTGGGGGTGGGGCTTTTTTACTTGTTTGCGTCATGTGTGCTTGTATTTATGTCCTACATAGATATATATATTATACCCGGCTATGTCTTGCTTGTTCTCATTGCATTGTATCTCTCGCCCTTTTCTAAGGTAACGGTGCCATTTGTGCCTGGAAATTTCAGTACTTTTTTTTTTTTTTTCAAAGGCTATTGCTGAACTTTAAATAAATAAATAATTTTCACCTCAGACCCAAAGAACCCGGCCCATAAACACCGGGATCCAGCCGCAGGGGGATGCACGACTCACAATATTCAGGTTATTTTTCAAAAATATGGTAGATTATAAAACTATTACCCCCAAACCCAAATATGTGTTTACAGCCTTGCAAAGTTCCAGTGGTTATTTATCATTACTAACCCTAAAGCCACTCATTATTTCAACTCCACCTAGGGTAGCCACGTTGGCCCTGTAAAATTCCTGGGCACCTGATCAATTACTGGAAAACATATTGCTAGTCATCATACAATAAATAAAACATATTATTTATGATTTTTTAAACATTTTTATATGGAAATTACTGCATATATAGGATATAATTCAATCAAACAACATCAGTACACTCAAACAAAATAATTTAGCCTATTTTTAAGATATGCATTTCAATTTCATAACAAAATTCCATCAAAATAAATTGTGTAATTTCTAACTAAGTTAAATAAAACTTAAAATATTTAATTTTTTATTTTATTTTGTTAAAGATTACTCAATTCAGTTTGATGGAGTTTTGTTATGAAATTGAAATGCGTATCTTAAAAATAGGCTAAATAGTGTAATTTTGTGTGTGTGTGTGTGTGTGTGTGGGTGTGCAGATTTAACATTACTTATTTTGGTCCTAAGCAGTTTTCTTGAGTTTATGGTTGAATTAAGTAATCTTTAATAAAAATCAATTGAAATCAATCAATTAACAAATTAAATTTACACACGGTAACTCAGATAACCGCTCTGTACAATTGTAGTGAGCAGAATAGCACCTCAGAATGCACAACACGTCAAACCTTGAGGCGGATGGGCTACAAAAGCAGAAGACCACGTCGGGCACTTTATTAGGACCATATTGTTCCTAATAAAGTGTTAAGTGTATGTTTAAGTTAGGGGATTAGGAAATGTTATTCCATATAACCCATTAAAATGTAATGGTGTTGAAAGGGGGCATGCAAATCGGCTGATAGTCCAATGCAAAGTCAATGTTACAATTTCTTTTGCATTACATATTAAAAAGCGTTTACCATTTCCAGGAAGGAACCCTTCATGTGTGTGAATAAGTGTGTCTTTCTCTGTCACATCTCTTGTGTTGTATGTGTTTTGTGTGTGTGTGTGTGTGTGTGTGTGTGTGTGTGTGTGTGTGTGTGTGTGTTGTTTGCATGTTGACATTCAGTTAAAAGAGGTCACATTGTTCATACTGTTTCCAGAAAATGGAACACATGCAGTGCTTTCTACTAAATTCACACATATACATTTTCACACATGCATAAACTCTTTGTCCTCTGTGTGCATATGTGTATAGCTCACTGGCCTTGACTGAAGTAAGGTCATGCTGATCTCAGGAGAAATCCATATGGCTCCAGCCCTGCAGGGGTCCCCCTCAGGTCAATGTCACTAAAGTGTGTAAAAGACAAAGTAGTGAGCAGAAGGACAAATAAAACTGAACTATCATGAAAAAAACTTGCTGGACTGAAAGAGCTTTGATTTGTTTTAACTAACTGTGACTTGTAGTGTTGGGTTTTAGTCCAACTTAGTATAGTCTGAGTCAAGTCCGAGTCTTTAAACAATCAAGTCCGAGACAAGTCCGAGTCCAAAAGGGACTGAGTCCATAACAAGCCGAGTCAAGTCGAGTCCGAATGAATCTGTTCAAGAATCTGAATTAAAATTGTAACCGTAAACTCAGCATCAATATTTTAAGCTTATCTTATCTTCACAACTAAGAAAAATAATTTGTCAATGTAAATGCAAAAAACAAATGATTAGTATACTGCGGAACAATTTTCAAAATGATTTCAGAATGAAAGCATATATGCTTTTGGTGTACGAAAACAAAACTGTCCTTCAACACACTTCTTACTGTGTTCTGTTGACATTTCAATTATGTGTTGCTTTTCCCCTCCACTCAAACATACACCAAAGAAAGTGAAAGCTGCATTAGTCATTACAACCAGAGTTATTATTATTTCAGTTTTTAATTTAGTTATTATTTCTTCTTCATTTTCAATTTGCCCATTTTATTTAGTTTAGTTTTATCTAAAATTATGGGTGAAATACATTTAATGTAATTAATTTAATACATTTAATGTGTTTAATACATTTAATAAATGGTAATATTAAAACATTTAGTAATGCCCATAAAATTAAATACAACAACATAAAATAAAAACAGAAAAGATCAGATACCATTAAAAAAACATTGGGGCCTGGGTATCTCAGTGAGTATTGATGCTAACTATCACAACTGGAATCGCGAGTTCAAATCCAAGGTGCGCTGAGTGACTCCAGCCAGGTCTCCTAAGCAACCACATTGGCCCGGTTGCTAGGGAGGGTAGAGTCACATGGGGTAACCAACTCGTGGTCGCGATTAGGGGTTCTCGCTCTCAATGGGGCACGTGGTAAGTTGTGCATGGATAACGGAGAGTAGCATGAGCCCCCACATGCTGGGAGTCTCCACGGTGTCATGCACAGCGAGCCACGTGATAAGATGTGCGGACTGACTGTCTCAGAAGCTGAGACATGTCCTCCACCACCCAGATTGAGGTGAGTAACCGTGCCACCACGAGGATCTACTAAGTAGTGGGAATTGGGCATTCCAATTTGGGAGAAAAAAAAAATGACTTTGCCTAGTAAGCGTGAGTCTGCTTAAACGTGTTCTATTTAATAATTTGAGAGTTGGGTAACATACTTTTTAAAGTGTACTTGCTTTATTGATATTTCTGGATGAGAGCGGTAGAGCATGTCTGGCGAATGCCGATCTCTTTCCCGCACACACATACAGCATGGGCGCGTGGGTGAGAGAGTTAAAAAAAGTACTTTGAAAGAGTGCGCGCTGTTGCTTTCAGCAAGAATAATCATACGTAAGGACATATACGTGTGAAAACTGATGCGCAGTATCAAATACACAGAATGTATGATAGTACTAACTGTAGAGAGCACATCAATATGAAGACAAAGCCAAATACCAGACATTTAGAGGCAATTTTGAAATCCCGGCTGGACGCTTTTTTCAGGTCTGAAAAAGAGAACATAATTTTTTTGTTTGTTCGTTTTTCATCACATCACAAATGCCATGGACTCGGCTGGACCTGGCAAAAAATCCCAAGTCTGAAAGGCTCGAGTCCGAGTCAAGTCTGAGTAAAAATGCATCTGAGTCCATGACAAGTCCAAGTCCATTAAAATTGGACTCGTGACTCGTACCCCAACTCTAGTGACTTGCTCCATCATTTTGAGTCACTTTGTCCCAGAAAAACATTTTTATTTTAATGCACTGAAGTAAAAAGCATTTAAATGATTATATCAGTCAAAATGTAAATACTTGATAATGGTTTGGAGTCAAACATTAATTATATTGTTAAAAAGCTTAGACTTTCCTCTTTACTTTAGTGCATATAACTCAAAATCTGCTTCTGGGTCAAAGTGACTAAAAAAATGGAGGAGGTCACAAATACAGCATAGTGCTAAACACATTAGATGTCTCACAAAAACTGCACTTTAATGAAGTTCATTGATAAATAAAAATTATTTATGGCATTATTTTGTAAAACATCCTTACTATACAATTTTTTTTGCAACTGCATAAAACTTTTGCACAGTACTGTACATTTGCATGTCATTTTTATTGTATTAAAACGTCTAATACTAAATCCAGTAGCAAGAGGGTGCCATCTCATTTACTGCAAATAAATATTCAGATAATTTGGCCTGCTTTGAAAAATCAGTATTCTTGTGGTCAGATTCTGTTAATACTAAAGAGTGTGCTTGCAGAACTCTTAGGCCATATTTACACTAAACCAATAACAATTTCTTCAAGGAAATCTGATCAGATCTTGTTGCATGCTTGGCAACAGCAAAAACCCCTAAGAGATTGCATTCTTTTGGCATTCAGTTTGGACCATTATCAAATGTGTTTCAAATTTGACATGTATTTGTATCAAGTTATCTGATTTCCATCTAGACAAATGGTTCTCAACCTTTTTGGCCCCATCATTTTCAAAGACAAAATTTAAAGTAAATTATTTCTCATGATTAATTTTGAGGTTCCAGAAGTTTTAAGAACTCCAGTATCAGTTTACATGTTATAATCCTACATCTTGATTTCACCACCTAGTCTGAATGTTACTATAACAAAAGTTTTGCAAACTGACTTTTACGTGGTGCTTTCTATGTTTTGCTGCAGTTTCCTGGTGAAATGAACACTAGAGGCGCTACAACAACTGTGCGTTTTATTCACTTTAAAAATTTCAAGACTTTATAAACACTTATTTATTGCACTATTAGTCACATACTGCTATGTTTTTATATAAAAAACACCTTTACTCTGACGCATCATTTGAAAAACATTTTTATGATTCTATTACAGACCCACCTACATTTACACACGTATTCCAAAATGATTAGCACACCTGATAGAGTGTTGGACTTCGGACTCTGAGACCGAGTCTCGCGATCAGCCAAGGACGCCCACAGTGAAAGTGAAGCGAAAGTGCCATAGAAGTGACACGATATGACGTGGTTACTTCAGAAAATGTGCTTTTCATGTCGAATGTGCTTTTAAAACACTATCGGGTAGGTTTAGACATTAGTTAAGGGTAAGGATGTTTGTTTCGTTCACCTCTCTTTTATCTTTTAGGGCACTATTGGTTAGGTTTATGCTAAAGTTTTAGGTTAGGGAGGTATGTTTTACTTATTAAAACATCCATCTAATATTCACCTTAAAAACTTTGTCTGATTACAACATAATTTCACTCACTTTTTGGTGCCCCCCGCTGGACATTTCACTGAGAAACTGCAGCAAAACGTGTAATGAAGAATGTAATTTTGGTTTGCAAATATTTTGTTATTGTCACGTACATCAGGCTGTGATTTTTATTGTTTTTTAGCATTTAATATAACTTATTTTAAGTAATTTTTAAGTCATCCTGTGCTCCCCAGTTGATCTAAATACTTGTATTTAATTTTATCCTAATTTGAGATTTGTCATCATTGTAGACACGACTATGTTTCCAGGAGGACTGGTGCACCCTGTCTCCCAAAAGTTGTGTAGCGTGAGCCAATCAGATTGAAACTGTCAATTTCAGCCAGCTCTTGTCATTTTTAAATCCAAAATGGATCAGATGGTCAGTTAATGAATTGAAAGCGAAAATTTAAAAAACAAATTTTTTTTTTTGGGTGTATGCCAGTAGCTAGGTTTCTATCCAAATATTTAGTATTTTTAAGCGCATTTTGAAAAATTAGACTGCAGAATATGTGTATCATTGCGCATTTCCATCCACTAGGCTATGTAATGTGCATTATCTTAAGGAAGCCCACCTTGTCATGATGGAGCAACTGGATCACCTCCTTGCTTTGGGAAGAGTTGTATTTATAGTATAGGAGCAATTGAACATCATTTTATTAAATGCTGCCAGGATACACTGTAGAATGTGTTTAATATCTCATATTATGAGGGCTGAAATGGCTGCTATGCCCATACGCAGCTAGACTCTGTATACCTGGGTGCGGCTGCTCTCAAAGCTGTTCTGGTGAACTATGTGGACCCACTTTAATGACCAGCTCTGGGTTCAACACTTGAATGTCTGTGCCAAGGTCAGTCATTTCGCTGGGCTAGTCATGTCAAGCTATTGCACACCCATATCAAGCAACGAGCATATAAAATTAAAAACAAATGGTCAACATATGAGTTTATGAGCACATCAAGCATTTTTATTCAGGTATACTTAATTGCAAATTTAAAATTTGCATTAAAATAGATGGATGGAAACCCAGCAAGTGAGTTCACGTAACAACTCAAGAATATGTCAGGTCATGAGAGATTGCTGTGATGGACCAGAGATGAAAAAGAGGAGAGACAATGGAGAAGTATTTGGAGCCAAAGTGGAAGAGACACGAATACATGCACTCAAGCATGAGACTTTAAGTTCTTCTCATTTCAATTCACTCAGTTCATTTATGACAGAGAGAGAGAGAGAGAGAGAGAGAGAGAGAGAGAGAGGGAAAGTTTGAATGTTCTCAGAAATACCGAAACTGACAGTCCAAACCAAACAGACATTATACAAGAACGAGTATGATGCAGTTTGCCATAAAGACAATACTAGGATAAAACTCTTCAAGAAGAACTGAAAGCTTAGTTCCACTTCTGTCTTCTTGCTTTATTTTACTGCAGCAGACCCACTTAACATGTGACACCGTTGGCTAGACAGCCAGGGTATGAGACATCATGTCTAGGCATTATGAGGAAACACCAAATGAGTCTCTGGGAACCTCAGCAGATATGTAGCTAAAACTATAGTGTCTGTGACATCACAATCATCTCGAATTAAAGTAACATGTTGTTCGAAACTGGTATGACTTTTGTTCTTGCGTGGAACACAAAATGAGATGTTAGGCAGGAAGTTAGACTCCTGTATGGAAAAAAGATGCAATCAAAGTGAATAGTGACTGAGGCTAACATTCTGTTGCGTTTGTGTTCCATGGAGGAAAGAAAGCTGAATGGGTTTGGAACAACATGAGGGTGAGTAAATAATGTCAGAACTGTCATTTTTGGGTGAATTATCCCTTTAAGAGGTGATGATCTTATTTACATATCACAAAATTCACACAAGGTGTAACAGGTCTGTCACAAATCATTTAACATAAGACAGAATACTAACAGAATCCATCACAGATCTCTGTGTAGGGATTATATTTTGGTTAAACTGCTTATTTCTATTTTGAGATGTTCCCTTAAGATCTGTCTGGGTCATGCTAAAGTGCACACCAAGACTTTGGGTTGTCAGATCGAGGGTCTGTCACAGTTATAACACATAAACACGCACACACTTGTAAGCATAAGTGTGTAAGAGGATTCGGGCCGTCTCCACAAAGGTCACTAGGGTGACAGCACGAGCTGGAAAGAGCAAGCAAGAGAATGAGTCAGTAAATGAGTATGTAACAGGGTTGTTTGGAGGGGAACAGGGGTGCCCCCTCTGCAGTAATAATTTTTTTGCTTTTAATGTTGTATACATTACCATTAGTTAATGCATTTTGAACTGGCATGAACTAACAATGCACAAAAGTAGGCCTATAATTTATAAACATTTGGTCATGATACCTAATTAATTAACAATTGTTAACTAACAGAACCATTTTGTACAGTGTTACGTCACTTTGGTAAATCATTTTGTTTATGTTTTGGAACCAACATGGTGATTTATAGCTTAGGCAACCCACTGCTCAGTTGTTTGATGGAATTTGTAGTTTGTCATATCACATTATATTTTTTATGATTGTTTTTCTCTTAGGTCCACTTATAATGTTACTTAAGGGTTTTTGTTCAAAAACAGTCATAATTAGTTTTTCATGACCACTTTCCAATCTGTCTCTGACCTTTAGAAATAAACAGGCCATGTTTTGCTGCTGTACCATTAAAGGAATATTCCGAGTTCAATAGAGGTTAAACTCAGTTTGACAGAATTTGTTGCATAATGTTTATTACCACAAAAATTAATTGCAACTCGTCCCTCCTTTCCTTAAAACAATAAAAGTGAATGGGCCAATATTTTGAGGGTGTAAAAGCAGAAATGTGAAGCTTATAATTTTATAAAAGCACTAACAGTAATTCTTCTGTTAAAACTCATGTATTATTTGTGCTGTAAAGTTGTTTAAATTGTCATTTTAGGGTTTGTTAACATTACATCATTATGGCAACGAAGTTGTAAAACTGGATATAACTTTACACAAAAAAGGTTTGTAAGAGATTTTATCACACTCAAATCATGTTAACACGCATTTTGTTTATGTCTTGTGGCTATACTTTTGAAACCATGAGTATTTTAACTAGGGCTGTCAATCGATTACAAATTTTAATAGAATTAATTAATTAATCACATAGCCTACATCATTATTTGCTGAGAAAGGCCCCCAAATAAAGATAATTAATATAAATAATGCATAATATTTCAAATATTTAAATATAATATGTATAATAAATATGTAATACGGATTGAAATTCAGTTTGAAATCAATTGCATTATTGTGGCAGATGAATAAAGCATTGATTAGACAATACAAAAAGTGGCTTAAAAACTCAATATGTTGCTTGTTTTATACTCATATCATTGAACAAGCCTACAGCTGACAGCAATCTGCTTTCCATGCAGTTTGTCAATGTGTCCAGTTCTCACAGTAAGTGTTCTTGCATTCCATCTGCGCCATTTTTAACTGTTGCTCTATGAACCTGTGTGTGCCTCAGACGGACGCATTTGGACCATCTCACTGGTATTCATTGTCATAAAACCCACATTTTTAGGACGCTCTGTCAAGTTAAAAGCAGTGTAGCCAAGGGTGGGCCGGGGTGGGTCTGGGCCAACCCAAATTAGACCAAGGCTCACCCAGAATATTACTGATTATTCTTTGACTTCAAATATACAGTACTGTGCAAAAGTTTTAGCCACTTGTGAAAAATGTTGCATAGTGAAGAATCTGAGGATGTCTTCAAAAATAATGCCATAAATTGTTTTTATTTATCAATTAACATCATACAAATTCCAGTAAACATAAAAGAGCTAAATCAATATTTGCTGTGGCCACCTTCGCCTTTAAAACAGCCCCAATTCTCCTAGGTACACTTGGACACAGTTTTTCTTGGTTGTTGGCAGATAGGATGTTCCAAGATTCTTGGAGAATTTGCCACAGTTTTTCTATCTGTTTAGGCTGTCTCAATTGCTTCTGTCTCTTTATGTAATCTCAGACAGATACGATGTTCAGTGGGGGGCTCTGTGAGGGCAATGCCATATGTTGCAGGGCTCCCTGTTCTTCTATTCTAATCTTTTCTATTTGCAACAGTAATGTTTGGGAGTCTAACATTTATATTTCCTATTTACACACTAAAGCTGAAGATATAAATAACCATCTTAAGACAAATGTTTTTGTGAAACACCTTATGTGCAGTACTGTTGATTGATAAAATAATTTAAAACATTTATAAATTCTGATTTCTGAAAGTGTGAAAGAACTGTTTGAATGCACCGCTTTTCTGTTATTATGGAAAATTTGGTAAAAAAAAAAAATGGGGCAAAAATTTGGCCCATCCATTTTTATTGAGGCCCACCCAAAAGTAATTTCCTGGCTACGCCCTTGGTTAAAAGTAGTGGAAACTTTGAAAATCACGTCTCAAGATCCCTGTATTCTGTTCTGCTTCTGCTTCCTCAGAGTGAATGAATCTCATTCTGTGCTGCTTGTGAGGTTTGTTGAGTCGTACTGCCACCTATTCACGTGACTTGTAAAAATAGATGTTCTTCAAGCTTGACAAATCAGTGATTTTACTTGCTGACATCGCCTCTACAACTGCTTCATGTATGTAATGAACATTGGAAGATCTCTCCACCCACTTGTGGCTCCTATGGTAGGAAAATCCGTACTTTTATTACGGAATTTACGTACATGTCAGGGGGCATGATTAATTGCGTTAATTTTTTAACACCTTATTTTTATTATATAATTAATCGAACTAAATTAACGTTAAATCGGCAGCTCTAATTTAAACTTTTACAGATTGGCCCCATTCAATTCCATTGTAAGTGCCTAACCCAGATTTAGCTTCTTTTTTCTTTTCTTTTTTTTTTTTTTTTAAAAAGAAGTCGAGAAGTTTTTGTGGTAATCAATATTATGCCACAAATGCTGTCGAATGTGCTTAACTTGATTTGAACCAAAAATATTCCTTTAAGACTTCAAAGTAGCGCCCATTTTGCTCTGAAATGAGTCACGTTTTGCTATGATACATATGGGCTGCTAGTTTGCTGTCAATGCAAGTGAATGGTGACCAAAACTTTGAAACTCCAAAAAGCACACAAAGGCAACATAAAATTAATCCATATGACTCCAGTGTTTTAATCAATGTCTTCTGAAGCAACACAATCGGTTTTGGGTGTGAACAGACCAAAATATAACCCCTTTTTCACTATAAATCTTGACATCAACAGTCTCCTTGGCGATCATGATTTCAAGCTTGATTACACTTCCTATTGCCATCTAGTGTTCTGTGCATACGTCAAGCATTACAAAGTCTAATCAAGCTTGAAATCATGATCGTCCCTAGAGACTGTAATGGCAAGATGTACAGGGTAAAAGGAGTTAATTTTTGGTCTGTTCTGAGCCAAAACCAATTAGATTGCTTAGGAATACATGAAGTAAACCACTGGAGTCATATGGATTACTTTTATGCTGCCTTTATGTGCTTTTTGGAGATTCAAAATTTTGGTCACCATTCACTTGCATTGTGTGGACCTACAGAGCTGAAATATTCTTCTAAAAATCTTTGTTTGTGTTCTGCAGAAGAAAGAAAGTCATACAGATCTGGGAGGGCATGAGAGAATTTTAATTTTGGGGCGAACTATCCCTTTAAGATCAGACTGAAGAGATCAAGGACCATGATGTAAATTTCTGATGTTGGGTTCCTTCAGATGGATATTCTTAATATTAGTCATACACAAATTCTAAAAAATAATATCTTATTCTAGTTTTTAGGAATAAAATTATATATCCTAATTCCTAAAGAAGCTGTTGTTTTGCTTTTTGCAGCCTAGTTTCAATAAGTAGTGTTTTTGGACTGGGGAAAATAATCTGAAAAATCTGACAGTGACAGTATGTTTTCATAGTATAATTCACTCTTTTATCTCAAAGGATCAAGAAAAATATGATTTCCCATTTAACAGAGCAGCTCGTTCTCTTAGCTTGAGAGAATTGTGTTGACTTTATGTATTTATAGACAAGTAGCTCATCTATCAATGTAGTTGATTTATAATACTAGATGTACTGTAGGGTTGTGTATGAATAAGACAGCAACGACAGTTGGATAGGTTCAAAATGGACGACTAACCACCTAGTTTGAAGCAACAGAACAAGTGAAGGACCTGTTGTCTGTCTTTCCCTGCCTCTCACCTGTTCACTCTGTGGCGATGTTGTGTATTTCATTGATATGAAGAAAGTGGCAAACTGACCTTTCACTGTATTACAGCGACATCTTGTGCTCTTCAAGAGTCGTACACGTTTGAAAATGTCTCCATTTTCTCATGTGTTCTCCAAATGTTTCTTCCATTAGCCTAAAAGAGATTATTGGTTTTACCTGTGTATTCTGAATCAAATTTGCCAATGAAATATGTTTTTTTTTTTTTTTTTCCTCCTGTATAAGGAATATTCTGGGTCCAATACAAGTTACATTATGCCACATATGCTGTCGGTTGAGCTTAAATGTGCACTCAGTAATTTTTTTCCTCATTAAAAAAAGTTTAACTCCTAAAGACATGAATTGTAATTTTGCAATATATGTAGGAAATCATGACCACTCACATTAAAATGAAGACTCCAGTCATATCAGTAACCTTATAAAAGCTGTTTTATTCTACATGGAGAGGGTCCGCACATGGGGGCGGCCATGTTTGAATCACATGACCAGCCGAATACTACTCGCTTAATCTCAGTAACCCTCCTGTTATTTGACACTTTCACTTACTGATTAAAGTTATCATATCTGACAGTGAATACAATATTTCTTCAATGGCATCTGAAACTGAAAACTATTGATTTTAAATTATGCTGCATCCAAGCCACTAGGTGTCAGTGTAAGTCCAAGATGACACTTAATTGACACTTCAAGTTACTTAATGCACCTTTAACTTACATTGAACCCAGAATATTCCGTTAAGAGCCATTTAGTTGCATAGGTTGTGGAAAAAATGCTTCTCTTTATGAATTACTAATACCATTAACACAATGGAAGGATGAATAAGTTTTAATCAAGTTTTGATGTTTTAATTATTTTTTATTTATTTTAACATTTTAATCTATCAATATAATGAATTAATAAATGAAAAAAAAACTTTATAAACACATTTGTCAATTGACCTGTTTATTTATTGATTTATTTTAATTATTATTATTCTATACTAGATTCCAAAACCTAGAGGATGTCTGGATATTTTAAAAGGCTGAAGTAAAATCAAATCTCAGTGTAGACTGATTAATGCTGGTTCTCTTTAATGAGATATCTTCCATTAAAACGAATGAGTGTACACTCAAAATAATCAGTGCAGTTGAAATTTTGCAACAAAAATCAGACATAGATAACAACAACAGAAAAACAACAGAACAATTAAGGGCCTGTCTGGTTTCTCCCAAGGTTATTTTTCTCCATTAACTAACATCTTATGGAGTTTTGGATTCATTGCACAGTCGCTGGGTGCCAAAAGACACATTTTTAACACATGATTTTCAAACACGTTTTTCATTTAAACTACTCAATGAGAACTTCAAGACATTACAGCATCATTTTCTGTAAATGCATGATTTTCTGTAAAGCTGCTTTGAATCGATGTGTTTTGTGAAAAGCGCTATACAAATAAAAATTACTTAAAGTATTAGCGCCACAATGTTACATTTAGCATGTTATGAATATTATATACCATACAAACATTATCACTTGTGCCAAATAAACTGATTCAAAATAGTAATATATTAATAAACACCAATAACAAAGCAATATGTTCCGCATACAACATTGACAACATCAGCAAACGTTCCTTTAATGGATATAAAAACTGTGTATTTATCGTAAAGCATATATATAAGCATTTAGCTGAATAAATAGGGGACAATGTACAGCTGAAGTGTAACATGTATAAATAATCCTGACTTAACACAGTAATGGTTAAAATGTTACTAGTGCCCAAGCTGGCATGTTAAAGGCACAAATATGTAAATTTCTCTTGGAATCTGAGCCACATGTATCATAGTCCATTCAGTCACTCTCAATAACATCTTAAGAGCAAAATCAAATACAAGTTAGCTAGTAGGCCAAATACAAAATGTGCTTCATCGCCACAAAGTTTCACATACATAAAGATAAATAAATAAATACACAGATGCTGAAAAGTTGGGTTGTCCTTAAAAGTCAACTTAAATTGAAACAACATATGACCTCTGCATGTGGTGGGCTGTAGAGATACAGAATAGTTACATAATAAAATGATAACCATAGAAACTGAGAAGTCAATACTGAAAAATATGAACCATCAGTTATGTGGAAGGATGCATAAAACACTTTAGGCAGGAACGGACTGTTTGTACAACTGTGAATATGGACAAAGAGAGAACAGATTTTGTTCGTTAGTGCTTTGAACAAGATTTTCAAGCCAGGGCAAATGTGCGTGTACAAACAGCCTGTGTGAATTATTGCGTATTGTTTATGCGCATGTTTCTGTGAATATAAAGCTAATCTAGCTGTGGTTATTTTGGCTGCTGATGACATTCCCACCAGGGGGGGCAATATGTATGGAGTCCAGGATTGGCCGCAACACCTGACCAAATGGCCTGAGAGAGAGAGAGAGAGAGAGAGAGAGCATGAAGTTGTGTGAAAACTGTGAAAATCACACAGATCTTGTTACATAAATTTTCAGCATTGGAAATGTAAACATTGAGAAAAGAGACAGCACAAAGTTACAATCACAAACCAGAACCTGGACTCAGCTGAACCATCACGCACTACAGACAAATTACAAAGACTGCCCTGGTATTTAGAGCATGATATAGGTTCAGCAGTAACCTTTTCAAATGAAATGATACAAAATGTAAAGCAAATACAAATGTTTATGCACACAGGGAACATTTTTTGCAAGTTTTACCTGCATATTTTAAATAGTGGCACAATCAAGTATGAAAAAATGATCCAGGTTAGCTTCTGTCCCTGAAATATGTAAATGTGCGTGTGCTTATGTTTAGTATACTCACGTGGAAAGCACCTCAGAGGGCAGATCTGTGATGTAGGAGGGAATTTTATTGCCAGTCAGGAACTGGGCCACCTCATTAGTGAACGTGTTACAGTTGTGCTCAAACAATCTGTACTTGTCCCCACTACAGAAATATATAGAGAGAAATTTAACAATGTCCTCAAAATTGTATGGAAACTCGTTTCCCTAAAAAAGTCATAGACCATGGTGTTCTCATCTCTCATCTTGAGCAATGCATGGGCATCCAAGGAAATGCCCTCAGCTGGTTCAAATCTTACTTGAAAAATAGAAGTTTTTCAGTTAATATTGGTGAATTTTCATCTTCTAAAGCTCTTCTTAATTGTGGTGTTCCTCAAGGATCCGTTCTAGCTCCTATTTTGTTTTCCATGTATATGCTTCCTTTAGTATCTGTTTTTAAGAAACATATCCTTTCATAGTATATTCTTTCATTGTTATGCAGATGACACGCAAATCTATTTGCCCTTGAAAAAAGATAAGTGTGGCTTGGAACCCTTACTGGCCTGTTTATCTGATCTGTCTTTATATTTCTTAAACCTGAACGAGACGAAGACTGAGATTATTGTGTTTGGCCTTTCTGAGGCCTCTGGTATTCCTAATCTTCATTTTGCCAAACTATCTCCTTATGTTAAACCATTGGTGAAAAACTTGGGTGTTTTATTCGATAGTGCCCTTAAGCTTGATAAACAAATAAATTCTGTAATCAAATCTAGCTTCTTCCATTCACGAATTTTGGCTAAGGTCAAGTCTTTTCTCTCCTTCAAGGACTTGGAAAGGGTGATTCATGCTTTCATTTTATCTAGACTCGATTATTGTAATTCTCTATATATAGGAATAAGCCAATCATTCCTTGCACGGTTGCAAATGGTTCAAAATGCTGCTGCCAGGCTTTTGACAGGTGTACACAAACACATATAACTCCTGTTTTAGTTTCCCTGCACTGGTTGCTGATTCGTTACAGAATTGAATTCAAATTATTACTATTTGTTTTTAAGTCCTTAAATGGGCTAGCGCCATCTTATCTCTCTGATCTACCAGCCTGGGAGATCGCTCAGGTCCTCCGATCAGAGGTTTTTGAGTGTCCCCAGGTCTAAATTGAAATTGAGAGGTGACCGTGCCTTCGTGGTAGTGGCTCCTAAGCTTTGGAACTGCCTACCTGCTTTCATTAGAACTGCCTCAACGGTATATGATTTTAAATCAAAGATAAAAACTCATTTTCACTAGCTTTTAATCAATCTTAGATGTATTTTGTTGTGTAATGCACATTATTTCTGAAAAGTATTTTTTATACATTGTGTACTTTATTGTGTACTGATGAATTATGAATGTTTTTATATATCAGTTAACTTTTATATTGCAATGATTGTACAGCACTTTGGTCAGCTGTCGTTGTTTTATCTGTGCTATATAAATAAACTGACATTGACATTTCACTCATGGATTAAATTAATCCTGGTTTACTGTGCATAGTGACTATCTACAATGGCATTTGTAATTGAAAACTACTTTGTTTGAATGATCCAAGCCACTAGGTGACAGTGTAAGCCATACTTCAAAAAATTACTGACTGCACCTTTAAGAAGTCTTGTTGAAATAACAGATCAATACAATTGACAAAACCATTTGATATTAGTAATGTTGACTTGACCTGTTTAGTTCAAATAACTAAATATAATATAATTAATTAAACTTGTTTTTAGTACTGTTTTAGTACCGTTGTAGATTATGTTATGTACCCAGTACAAACTTGGCCACATAATGCACAAGAATCATTTCATATTAGCATTTCATATCTAGTCAGGGAGGCACACAGACCTCAAAACTCAGTAATGGTGACAATCAACAAACATCATTAAGTAAAAAGATTAGCTCTGAACACTACCACACAACCATTAACTAGCACTAACCATAAAAATGTATTCATACCTGCAATGCACGCTGGGAGCTGGCCAATCAGCAACATTGTTCACTATTAAATACTTTATTCAGACAACTTTGTTAAGCTAGTTGAGGCAACATTCGGGGTGATTTTGTTTGTCTAACTTGTGTTTAGATTCCAAGTAATTTACATTTCTTAGTGTGAAGTTACCTGGCACAGAATGTAGTTGTTTCAACATATGTTTTTGAGTTGAAGTGGCAAATACACTTGTTAATTCAACTTAAAGCTGCACTACGTAAGATAAAACAATTCACAAATTGCCATTATTGATTAAATACACAACCAATAAGTGTTCAAAACAATGTCCTTACCTTACCCCAATTCACTACGGAAAGCCTATAAAAATGATTTGTATTTTGAGATGTTGGGTCGAATTTAGCGCAAAATCGCTGGCATATGACATACATCCTTGCGTCATTACATTATGTCTGTAAAAGGAGAAAAGGAGGATCGGTTGTCTCATGTTCTAGCTGGAGAAACTACAGTACATTCAGTTCAGTCACACTCACACAGAATCAGGACAGAATCTCTACAGTCTGGATGGATGTTTATCTGTTATCCATTTGGCGAATTTGTTTACCTGCTATAATGCTTGGACGTGTTCTGGTAGGGTTGTTCAAGCTAATATTGCTTGTCATGCTTGTATGAATCAAACATTACTTGTGTGTTCTGTTTACCGATCGCGATGTATCTACGTTGTCAGGGGAAGTTACTGTGACATGTTTACTAATATTCATGACTTATGAAATTGACTTCTTGTAACTTTTATATTGTATATTTAAGCTTATTATTTTCATGATCAATAAAGTATATTTTATCCCCATCATTATTAAATCCTTGTACTATGTTTTAGTTTACAGTGTTATTGTGTGCATTGCATAGACATACTATTGTAGTATTACGGTTCACTTGCATTAACAACTGAGGCTGTAAAATATAATATAAAAATAATAAAGTCTTCCATTGAACTTGTATCAAAAGTGCTTTGAGTGTAGTGTCAGAAAAGTGCTGTAAGTGTAAATTCATTCATTCAAAATATGTAAATAGGATTGTTATTTATCTTCATCAAAGCAAGTAATACTTCAGTTTTGAATGCTTAATTGTAAGATCTAACATAAGATCAACATGAAAATGTTATGACTCCGGTTCTGAAAATCTCCCAGTCGTGATCACACACAGGCGATGATGTCCAGGTAAGCTCAAATCATGAGACTCATCCGCCAGAAGAGCAGTGCTGAAACACGACTGACGTAAAGTGTTCTTCCGCAAACTGCTTGCAATTTTAACTTTCAACCACAGATGTCACTAGAGAGCACAAAGTTACATAGTGCAGCTTTAAGTATACAAATGTATACAATGACAACCTAACATGTTAAGTTGATTTTAAAGTTTTTAAGTTTTTTCAACTCAAAAAAGCATTTATATATAATATAAAAAAAATATTGTTCATGTCGTTGCCATTGGCAACAGACTAACTCAAGCTCGGATAAATTGATTGAACTAAAATAAATTCCACTAGAATTGGAGAAATCATAAAAATCATCCACCTAACTCAAAACATTTTAGTAATGGAGGTATATGTCAGGATTTATGTTTACAGTATTCAGTTTATTTGGGTTAAAACAACTCAGGGATAACAGTTTGAAACCACCAAACATGGCATCCATAACTGAAACCACAACAAAAATGACATCAATGCAGCTAAAATCTTTGTAAGCCATATATTTTTGTACTGTAGAAAGATTTGTGAAGTGACAAACAATGGAATTCTCCTTTTACTGTCATTAATAAACACACACAAACCTGTATGTAGTTTCTCCAAGTGAAGACAGATAGTCCATTAAGATCTCCTCTGTCACCTCTGTATTTCCCAGCTCAACCACTGTGTCTGGAGGTCCCAGCATCGTCCCACCCTGTGCGCACACACACAAACATTATATGGCTTGAACTGCTCTTGTAGCCACCCCAAAACAAATGCACCTCTTAAGAATAATGTTTTCAAGGTCTCTTAATCACATAAAGGTATTTTCCATTAAACATTTTTTTGACAAAAACAATGTGTTATACAGGATGTATGTCAAGCTTTCCCAATGTGTACGGAGCATAATTTTGGGCAATGTTTGACTGAACGGACTTTGAATTCAACAACAGTACCTTAGGTCTAAAGTTCTTCAGCTAAAATCAGTCTATGTTCATCGAAATTCGAATCATGAAAATGCAACCTCTGAATCGTACTCAGCATTGCTTATGTGAACAAATTACTTCTGGGTTCCCACTGGACCTGAACCTGTATCTGTGATGTTGCTTGCACAGTAGAGCTAGAGGTATATGTGTTCACACATACAGTATATTGATGCAAGAATGCCAAATAGGGTATAGCGCTTTTAAGTAATTCAGCTGAATGGGGTTGGTTTTGTGTACATGAACTTGAAAGCAACATGTTAATTTCATGTGTTTGGTTTTTAAGTGCCTGTTCATTCTTAGCTAATAAAAGTGTTGTAGAAGGCTTTGACTTTACCGCTGGGCAACTTGAGATCCCGGCCCCACCATAGAAGAATTCTTCTCCATAGACCACTATAGCTGTGTGCCTGTATAAACATATAAACAATAGTGTCATGGGATAAAACACCTACAGCTATTTCATAATATTTTATATGTCATATTCTTCAATATTCAGGCAATTTCATGTCCCAGGGACTTAATATTTATATTAAATAAAACGAAGAAATTTCAACATTTTTCTACATGAAGTTCACATTAAAACGGACGGGTAAACTATTTACCAGGCCTTCATCCTTTATTTTTTGGTACTTTACAAATGCCTTTTAAGCATAGATTTTACTGTTTTAGCCTTGGTCCAGACACAGACTTTCAATATGAAACTTTAAAAATTAATTCTAAAAATGCACATTATTACATGTTTAAAACCAGAATCATTTAAGAGTGAAATAAACATATTGAAACATAATTTCAATATTTATTGTGTGAAAATTAATTCTATTCATTTTTCAAAAATTGCAACTGTCCCACAGTTTCCACCACACCAAAAAAATTTGTCCCCCAAAAAGTTTTTCTTTTTTTTTTAAGTTTGTGTACTTAAAATGTGTACTGTTGAAATATAATGGATGTTTGAAGAAAACTGAAAAATCAAGGTACAGTGCATCCGGAAGGTATTCACAGCACCTCACTTTTTCCATGTTTTGTTTTGTTACAGCCTTATTACAAAATGGATTAAATTCATTATTTTCCTCAAAATTCTACAAACAATACCCCATAATGACAACATGAAAGTTTGTTTGAAATCTTTGCAAAATTATAAAAAATAAAACAATTCACATGTACATAATTATTCACAGCCTTTGCTCAATACTTTGTTGAAGCACCTTTGGCACCAATTACAGCCTCAAATCTTTTTGAGTATGATGCTACAAGCTTGGCACACCTATTTTTGGGCAGTTTCTCCCATTCTTCTTTGCAGGACCTCTCAAGCTCCATCAGGTTGGACGGGGAGTGTCGGTGCACAGCCATTTTCAGATCTCTCCAGAGATGTTCAATCGTGTTCAAGTCTGGGCTCTGGCTGGGCCACTCAAGGACATTCACAGAGTTGTCCCGGAGCCACTCCTTTGTTATCTTGGCTGTGTGCTTAGGGTCGTTGTCCTGTTGGAAGATGAACCTTCGCCCCAGTCTGAGGTCCAGAGCGCTCTGGAGCAGGTTTTCATCAAGGAGGTCTCTGTACATTGCTGCATTCATCTTTCCCTCGATCCTGACTAGTCTCCCAGTTCCTGCCGCTGAAAAACATCCCCACAGCATGATGCTGCCACCACCATGCTTCACTGTAGGGATGGTATTGGCCAGGTGATGAGTGGTGCCTGTTTTCCTCCAGACATGACGTTTGCCATTCAGGCCAAAGAGTTCAATCTTTGTTTCTCATGGTCTGAGAGTCCTTCAGGTGCCTTTTGGCAAACTCCAGGCAGGCTGTCATGTGCTTTTTACTGAGTGGCTTCCGTCTGGCCACTCTACCATACAGGCCTCATTGGTGGAGTGCTGCAGAGATGGTTGTTCTTCTGGAAGGTTCTCCTCTCTCCACAGAGAAACACTGGAGCTCTGTCAGAGTGACCATCAGGTTCTTGGTCACCTCCCTGACTAAGGCCCTTCTCCTCCGATCGCTCAGTTTGGCCGGGCGGCCAGCTCTAGGAAGAGTCCTGGTGGTTCCAAACTTCTTCCATTTACGGATGATGGAGGCCACTGTGCTCATTGGGACCTTCAATGCTGCAGAAATGTTTCTGTACCCTTCCCCAGATCTGTGCCTCAATATAATCCTGTCTCGGAGGTCTACAGACAATTCCTTGGACTTGGTTTGTGCTCTGACATGCACTGTTAACTGTGGGACCTTATATAGACAGGTGTGTGCCTTTCCAAATCATGTCCAATCAACTGAATTTACCACAGGTGGACTCCAATCAAGTTGTAGAAACATCTCAAGGATGATTAGTGGAAACAGGATGCACCTGAGCTCAATTTTGAATGTCATGGCAAAGGCTGTGAATACTTATGTACATGTGATTTTTTTCATTTTTTATTTTTAATAAATTTTGCTGATGGAGCTTGAGAGGTCCTGCAAAGAAGAATGGGAGAAACTGCCCAAAAATATGTGTGCAAAGCTTGTAGCATCATACTCAAAAAGACTTGAGGCTGTAATTGGTGCCAAAGGTGCTTCAACAAAGTATTGAGCAAAGGCTGTGAATAATTATGTACATGTGAATTTTTTTAAATAAATTTGCAAAGATTTCAAACAAACGCCTTTCACGTTGTCATTATGGGGTATTGTTTGTAGAATTTTGAGGAAAATAATGAATTTAATCCATTTTGGACTAAGACTGTAACATAACAAAATGTGGAAAAAGTGAAGCACTGTGAATACTTTCCAGATGCACTGTGAATATCAGTTGTGAGCAGAATATTTTATTAGGCGTAATTTTCAATCAAGCTGTAATTATGCTAAATTATGCGAAAACATTAAAAATATTATTTAATGTTGTATTTAGGATAAATAAAATTCATTTTTAGTTAGCAAGACAATTAGCCTTAGCAAGACAAAAAAATATATATATTTCAAAGACATTAAAAATATCATTTCCATCAATGTCATTTCCACCATTGAATTCTATTACACACAATACAAAATTTGAGATGTAGTGAAAATGACATTCTTGTGGGAATTTGTAAAAAATTTGAAAAATGTTTAAATTTTAACTTTTTTTATTAGTAATCTATTATACCCATTACAGAAAATGCAATTCACTTACCAAATCCCATCGAGCTGTTTTCCTGTAACAAAGAATATGTTTTAAGGAAATTGAGTTTAAGAGATTATAAGTATAAGATATTCCTTATATTGTAATAGGTTATAATATTAGCATAATTATTAAAAAATTGGTTATAAATGAGAAGAATAGTGCAAAATATGAATACTTAAAAGTGCTGTAAGTGATTTTAGGCGTTCTGGAACTTCCATGAGACTGAGCTGTTGAATTAGACACGCCGCCTCTTGCCAAAACACCACCCTCCAAAAATAGCATTGAGACCATCACCGAACAGTAGAGCAGCAGTGCATCTTGTCACGTCAAACACAACAGTAGCAAAATAGCGCCCTCAGCTGACAACTGTTATGAGTCTGAATATGTAATTAAGCCTGAACATTCCGCTTCAACTACTACCAGTGGGGTCTCTACATTAGGGGCAGGTGGGGCTGCGCTCCACCAGTTGTGGCGCTTTTGTGCAAAATGTGTGGCATAATCATAATTTTTTTTTAGACAAAAGTAGATATTCTTTTGAGAAATTCTATAATTATTAAGGTCTGTTGTGTTGAAGCCATATAATCATTCACATCTGCTTTGCGTGGGGCTAGCACGTCGTCCTCAGTGTTAATCAACGGAGATCTGGAGAACGTCATGCACACATGCAACGAGTGTTCAGTAGCCGCTTATTCACTATTGGGCCAGTGCGAGCCAGGGGTATCAACTGGCCAGCCGGGGCCAATAGCCTCAGACCTCAAGCCGCGAGACCAAAATCGATCTGCATTCCCACCATCGAGCCAATAGCTCTGCAGTGTTGCCCTACAATCCACCCTTAATATGCCGCCTTGGTGCCAACATCACAAATCATGACCATTTCACAAGCAAGAGGGAAGCTCAAGCTGAGGTATCATGTTATCTAGTCATCTAGAATATTGAGTTTATATAGTATGTAAGCATTAGCAAGCTAGCAAGATAAGTTAGCACTGACAACTCACTGACTGTAACTGCCATGGTGTCCCAAGTTGTCTCTCCACTAACAGCTGGATGCTGACCCAGCACACCATCCATGATCTCAAACCATGATCTTTGGGCACCGCTTTGTCTGTGTGCAATTTTTTTTAATTTTTACTAAACCTGTACTGTTTGCATTGAATACACAACCTGCAAGTTCTGCAATCTTGGTGCTGAAACCTCTGACCTGACTCAGCGAAACTCCACCTTTGATATTGACCTCACATTAACCTTTGCCCCTTAGCGAGTCAAAAGCTTTGATCATACAGTATATAAGACAAGTTGACATGGTCCTCGGAAGTTAAGAGTGCAGACCTGCATAGTGGATTGGTCATGTCTAGAAGGTAACCTCCCAGTTACCTAAAGTCTTGAGAGAGAGAAAGAGAGAGAGAGAGCCGCATGCAACGTTCACACACTGTTTAATGTGTTTATTTTGGAGTCCTACAGAAACCCTACTCCTAACCCTAACCTCAACCCTATCACTAAATCTAACCCTAAACCTAACCTTAGAAAAAGCGAATGAGACTCACCTTCTAGACACATCCTAGTGAACTTCCCTGGTAAATTTTAAAATCTTTTTTTATTCTAATGTGTTGCTGGTTGGATTAAATCATAGATCATCATTTTAATTAAGTGTATGCCATTGCTTTGAGGTGTTGTTGATGCAATGGTTTGTGTTAAATTACAATAACAGCAAAATATTGAGGGTCTTTCATTTTGATTAATTTTGTAATGCTGTTCATGTGAGTTAGTGAGATAATATGCACAGCCTTTGACGATTTGCCTATATCTGGTTTGTTTTTATGGTCACTTTTTGACATGGATGTGCACATTTTAGTGGTGTTTTGTGCTGAGATGAAATTATTAGGGATGTTTGTTTGGCATGTTTAGAGGTTGCACTAGAAAAAACCTTTATCCGTCACTCTGATGGACTGAGTTGTAAAATTTCTGTGATGATCTACTTTTATCCGTCATACTTGTTTTCATTTTATAATTACTAGGGCTACATTCAGGGGTGTAGCATCCATTATAGTGGCATATACATTACAGTGGATAGATCCATATTATAGATTTTTTGACTCCACATGCTTGAACCTGGTTAAACCAAGGAGTTCTAGGGTGAAAGTTCTACCTGTCAATTAACCGCTGTGCTAAAACAAGATTTTTAAACTTTGCCGGTTAAAGCGCATACTTTTCAGTGTGCCTCACATCAACATAAATTGTCACAGGGTGAGAAGCACACACATCTCTGAAGCTCAGTTAATATCCACTAAAGCAACTGAGAATTCTGCTATAAACGTAATGTTTGCACTTAAATTAAATGCAAGTATAACTGGCAGAATGTTGCGCCCAGTAGCAGCTTATGACCGAAGATGTAGGTAGGGCAGAAGCCAAAAGCACACACATTTGTTTTACATTATTCAACTTGTTCAACTCATTATTCAAACACAAAAGTGCTGACACAATGTGTGGTGTCCTTGCATTATTGCACCACTAGGCGGCACCCTGAAAACATAATGTTGATTCTAATATTCTCAATAAGAACGATTTATCTTAAAATGTTGACTTGTTGCAGATCAAAATCTAAATCAAAATGTTATTTTATAACGTAAATTGTTGTTGAAGAACAGCATGGAGGAGATGGAGAAAAACAGAATTATCTACAAGCCATTTACATCTTTCCACAATACCAAAAAACGAAATGCTTTATAATGATAATAATGTTTTAAATCACAGTAAATTTGAAACAGAACGTTTCAAGAGCCAAGGCTTTTTACATATAATTTGTCATCATAAAAAAACATGCAATGTTTTATCACCTATCCTTATTTTTTGATTTCCAAACAATTTTTTATGTCTGGCTCTTCAGGACCAAGTTGTTTGATGGTCAATTTGTCTTGAATTTGCAATAGAAACGACACACTGTTATACATACGTTCATCGACAGTGCTCGCCATGTTCGTGATCTGTCACACTGCTGGCATGCACTAATACTAACATTACCTTTGGTTTGGCACTATGTTTATGGGCAGATTTATTTCTGCCCCAATGGGTCTTAATAAGGGCTCGTTGCAGTACCATATTTGCCACAGATTTCCACTGTAAAACTAAGGGGCACCGTGGAGTTCGAGAGGGCAGCAGACTCTCTGCCCCACTTGCTTGAATATCTATTTCAAACACTGTGTAACGGAGCTTTCAGCTACTTTACGACTTAAAAATAGGATAAAAACCAGTCCAATAAGTGAAAGGATAGAATTTGGGGTAAAAAGCCCCTTTGCTGCAGGGGCGAAAGGCCCCCAGAAAACACATTTAAGTGTGGAAATTGATTTGTTATGAAGAAAGTTCAAAGTGGGTTCACATTGACTGATTCAATCACATTTGTTTATAGAATACTTGATGTTTTGAAATGCCAAATGTGATTGAAATTAACAAAAAATTATGCACCCTTTTCTAAAGTGATTATTTTGAATAAGCATGGTCTTAATTTGTTACCCAAAAAACAAGAGCATATCCAGGAATTTACTTTTGGTGGGCCTCAACAAAAACGGATGAGCAAAGTTTTCAGCCACAAATATTTATTCCCCAAATTTTCTTTAACAACAGAGAAGCGGTGCATTCAAACAGTTCTTTCACACTTCTAGAAATCAGAATTTATGCATTTTTAAAACAATTTTTTAAATATATATATTTGAAGTCAAAGAATAATCTCTAATAATCTGGGTGGGCCAGGGTCTAATTTGGGTGGGCCCATGCCCATCCCGGTCTACCCTTGGCTACGCCATTGCCAGAAAACATCTTACTGTATCAAAGGTATTTGCATAAGTTGACACATTTTGCCCTATAACTATGGTCCCTATATTTACACGATATCACTATAAACTCTTCAAGTGTGGGGTAAAAAGCCCCCTCGCCACTTTTTCTTAAAAAATAAATAATGATTTAATCAAAAGAACCTTTCATTATTCTTTCCTTTCACACAAATTATGTTGCTCCATTAATATTCAATAAAAATAAATCGATTTTTTTCAATCATGATACACTTTGTGACAAGAAATTTTACTTAAGGTGTGCCTTTAGACACGTTGTACCCCTACCATTCCATAAAAATAAAAATAAAATGCTTACAGCACCTTTAAAGGAATGTTAGGACTTTGAACCATTTAATGGATAAATGTTTTTCAGTCTGATGAACTGCCTTCATAATTTTAATAAATCATAATAAGCTACCTATAGTGGTCCAGCACCTGACGCACGATTAATTGCGATAAACACGTCATGTTCTAAACCATCTCTGGATTGTATTCCTTAATACTTCTAGATTACTAAATAGCCATCAGTCTCAAAGAATAGAGCTTTTAAGGATAATGTGAATAAAATGTGCCTCCACCGATCAGCTCAGCCGCATCCAAGAGGTATGCACAGTCTGAGGCTGCAACGGCCCGTACGCGCATTTAAAACCCTATTACACTCCAGGCTTAGTCCTTAACAGGGCTGTATCAAGGAATTCTGGGCCCCATGACTGTATATTGGCCTGGGCCACTTTCAAATAAAAAAATACAGTTTACATTTTTTTGTGAGCCCCCTGGACCTTTGGGCCTCTAGAACTATTACCAACTTTCACCTCATTAGCTACGCCACGGTCCTTAATATTCATAAATCAAACCTTTACTACTGTGTGGTAACAATGCAATGTAATCATTTTATAATTAATATTCATAATACATAATTAGACTCTAAGCCTGTACTATTGGAAGGTTACCAGCGACGTCAGCCTTACTAAATTAATATTCATGAGCTAAGTCTTTGTTATTGGAAGATTAGCAAACAAGACTTCAGTAGTATAGATACTGAGCCTCCTTCCTCATAGTATGATTTGTAATTTCGCGGCCCGTACTACCGTAACGGCAAAAGTCACCTGCATCACTCACCTAACATTATCGGGCTGAGCTGCCGTGCCATTCCCCGTGACAAATCATAAATGAAGAGCTGCACTTTAAACGTCGAGTCCATTTTTGTGCTGGTGGCTTGAATCCGGCTGACTGGCCTGTCTGCGTTATCCTGCTCGTGCGTAATATGGCCTTAAGATGCTCAAAAGATCACGATTGTCTTAGATATTAATTTAGAAATGTATTAAATTCTGTAGCTATATCGAGGTTTTTGAGAATCAAGGTCATTTGGATGTGCTGGGGGAAAATGCAGCACATAAGCTGTTTAAAAGGCTCTGTCCACGGAGCGTCACGCGCGTCAAATTAACGGCACAACAGCGTCATCTATCGTATATTCAGACGATTACCTCAAGACTTGAAAATAACCAAAAACAAGCCCCTGATAAATGAGGCAACTGTTATTTCAGTTTGTACGTCTTTAAACTTTTTTTACCGTTGTAAAAAATCTTCATGTCAATTTGATGACTTCTGTCTCCACACTCCACCGCTTCATTCATATTAGTGACAAAATGCTTTAAAACAAAATGACATACGTCGATGGACTTGTTGTGCAGCTGCAATTTGACAAACATACTGTTACTGCCGTGTTTTCTGCGCAAATTGCTTATTAAGCTCTGAGATTAAGTTTTACGTTTGAAGAGAAAAGCCAAACCTTAACTGGACGGACGGACGGACCGATAGATAGATGGATGGATGGATGGATGGATGGGTTGATGAATAGGATGGATGGACGAATAGATAGATAGATGGATGTATGGATGGATGGATAGGTTGATGAATAGGATGGATGGACGAATAGAGGAATAGATAGATAAATAGATAGATAGATGGATGGATGGATGGATGGATGGATGGATGGGTTAATGAATAGGATGGATGGACGAATGGAGGAATCGATAGAAGGATGGATGGATGGATGGATGGATGGATGGATAGGTTGATGAATAGGATGGATGGACGAATGAGAGATAGATAGATGGATGGATGGATGGATGGATGGATGGATGGGTTAATGAATA